>NW_022196901.1:19277387-19280522 GCF_008632895.1 Mastomys coucha | reverse complement strand
TTCTTAGGCCCATAACTTTTCTTCCTAGTCAGCACAGGTTTAAAGCTTTAATTTCTCCTTACACCAGCCTAGCTCCAGGTTCAGTGAGAGACCTTTGTCAACTGGTGGAGGTCATTCTAGGAACATGGTCAGTGGTATTTAAATGACTTACCTCTGAACTCTAAGTTCTAGCAGAGGAGAACTGTTTGTAATATGGGGGAGAGGTGAGATTAGCGTTTTGAGTCTTACAGGGAGCTCGCTCTGAGTCTCCTCGGCCTCCCAGTCATTGCCATCTCTGTTAAATAAATTCCAATGAGTAGTGACGATGGAGTCCACCATAGAGTAAAATGAGGACATCCTCAAAGGCAGAGGTGGACAATGGACCAAGAAAACCTTTCCCATTGGGTAGGAGTGGGCAATGGTTATGAGGGTTTTATACTATTTCTTAGTTTTTGGAATAGACAGCTTCCTGAGCACCAGCATTTTTCTGTCCAGGCGATTGACAGGCCCATTTGGATTTCTTTTCTTCTTTTTTTAAAGCTTCGCAGACTCAGTGCACGGGCGTGTGCGTGTGTGTGTGTGTGTGTGTGTGTGTGTGTGTGTGTACAAAGCCTCCCTTCACCTTCCTCCCTTTTCTCTCATTTACTTATTTTATGTTTATGAGGACACTGTAGCTGTCTTCAGACACACCAGAAGAGGGCATCAGATCCCATTATAGATGGTTGTGAGCCACCATGTGGTTGCTGGGGATTGAACTCAGGATCTCTAGAAGAGCAGTCAGTGCTCTTAACTGCTGATCCATCTCTCTAGCCCCTGTTTTCTTCTCAAAATTAGTGTGCTACCAAAGACACAGGAGGCAGGCTCTGAAACTGTTTGTGATGTCCATCCTCGATGATCTTCACACCTAATTTCTATTTAGCTTGGAAACATGGTGACCTTAGCGGAAAGGGGGCTCAATTTCTGAGAATGCACTCAGGGTCGTAGTTTGCTTCCTCCAGTGTCATCAATAGTAAGGCACCAGTGGACAGGACCCTGGACAGGTAACAAGGGTCGAAAAGAGTTGCCTTGTTTATGAGGTTGCAGAACTAGTTTATAACGTACCTAACACTAAGTCTGTTACAGAGTTTAGACAGTGAGACTCAAAGGAAATTAATCAAGTCACAGCTAAGTGTCCATAGAGCTAAACTCAGCAAAGTGGTCCTTTTACTTTAGGTTTTTCCACCACATTCGCATGGCTCTGGTGGAACCCAGAAACTCTTGACTGAGATACCAAGGTCAGCACGTCTGGCACTTTCAAAAAATTTGGTTAGCCTGGACTAGGCTCTGCAATTCCGGTTCCATGAAACTAGGAAGCCTTTCCCGAATGGAGCTCTGTTGGCGTGGTTTGCAAAGGGTTACCTCACTTTCAGAGCCACCTCTGCCCAGCAGCACCTCACTGTTCTTTTCCCTCCACCTTCTAACTCTCTTCTCTCATTGTTTGGACCCGCACTCTTAGGACGCATGCTGGGAAGCTTAGTTGCACTCCCTGCTGGTTAAACCAGTAGAGCAGCCTCGTAAATTTATCTCCTTAGGGTGGGGTATCGTCTGGAGGAGCAATCTGGGATTTGCAGTTTTCAGCTCTTCAAACCGGCTTGGTAGGACGGGACTTTTGGACTCTAATCCTCCTCCCTACCCGAATCCTCGCGCGTTCTGATGGCGTCACTAGAACTGCGCAACACCTGGGATTCGTGGTAGTTCTGGATGAGAGTCCCGCCCTAAGTTCTTACGATTCGAGAACTACATTTTCCAGAAGCCCTCGCGGCAGCGCGCCAAGGGCTGCCCGGGGCTGTGATTGGCTGGGGAGCCGGCCGCACGCGGAGGAGCTCAAGGAGCAGCTCTGTTGCGACAGAGGCCGAGCGGCGAGGCCCCGTGAGTTGAGGAGGAAGGGGCGCCCGAGGGGAGGAGAGTGCGGACCCGTGAGCAGGAAGCGGGAGGAGAAGCAGAAGGGAGCTCAGGGTCGGAATGGAAAGGGCCGAAAGGGAAAGGAAGTGGTTCAGGCAGAGACGCCGGCGAGCGGGGTGTGGGGGAGGTTAGGGGCAGCGAGCGCGGAGACCCTTAGGGACTCGCTGGGGAGGACTCGTGGTTCCCGGAGAGAAACCGCGCCGCAGTCGGTGGGGTGGAGGAGAGGGACGGAAGGGAGGGCCGAGACGAACTCCTGGCGAAGAAGCGAAAAGGAGGCGGCTGGCAGAGGTGCGCGAGCGCCAAGTTCGGAAACTGGAGAAGAGGGGCAGAGCGGTTCCTCACTAAAGGCCCTGGGGGAAGAGCGCATCCCAAGTGAAGCCAGCGGTGGGAATTGCCGCGCGAACCCCAAGGGAGGAGATGAGGCTGGAGGAGCGGTCGAGAGAGTGAGAAACCCTGACAGAGTTGGCGGGGACAAGAATTGGACACCAGAGGCTTGATAGGAAAATTCCAAGGAGGGATGGATACCACTCGGACAGACATTTTTGCCGGTAAGTTTAGAATTGTGGACTATCTGTTTCCTTTTCTTCAGACTCCTGAAAGAACAGTAACTACCCCTGTGGCTCATCACCATGCCGTCCGACCTGGCCAAGAAGAAGGCGGCCAAAAAGAAGGAAGCCGCCAAAGCTCGACAGAGGCCCAGAAAGGGACATGAAGAAAATGGAGATGCTGTCACAGAACCTCAGGTGGCAGAGGAGAAAACTGAGGAGGTCAATGGCAGAGAGACCACAGGTGATGGAGGTGGGTTGGGTGAATTTCCTGAGCTGCTTGTCTCAGCCAAAATCAGAATCTGGATGCAAATGCATAGGCCGTTAATCTCAGCGTTCAGGAGGCTAAGGTTAAAAAAAAAAAAAAAAAAAGATGGAGGGTTTGAGGCCATGCTCCGCCCCCCCACCCCACTTTTTAAACAAAGTAAAACACCCACAGACACATGTCTTTATATGCCATGAAACCTTTTAGTGGCACCCACACCCATAGAGTTAAAACTTGTTACTGATCAAGGAAACTGAACTCAAGTGGCAAACACAGATGGGAGTTTTTGATCTACTTTGGTGCTGCAGTAGAAAATAAAAGAGAAGAAAACTTCTACTATTTCCTGTTTTTCTTCCTACCTATGGTGGTGAGTATGCCAGGCTTTACCATATGGTACTTTTTTTT
>NW_022196901.1:19268197-19277377 GCF_008632895.1 Mastomys coucha | reverse complement strand
TTTTTTTTTTGAGAGGCAGCTGTTTGGAGACAGGAGGGTTTCTCTATGTAACCCTGGCTGTCCTGGAACTTTGTACATTAGACTGGCCTTGAAATCATAAAGAGATCCACCGACCGTCCTGGCTGTAGGCATTAAAGGTGTGAGCCACCACCCCTGGCCCATATGGTACTCTTAATGTCACAGGGATAGTGAATATATAAAGGAGTAATGTATTGTTCCATGTCTCCATGGTCTTGTTACTGAGGCTTGGGGAATTTAGTGTAGCATTTTCTCATACTAGATAATGCTACCCACTCACACTATAAACATAGTTTGCTCTCAGAAAGTTAGTTTATAGTTTCCTTTCTCTGTTGCTCTGGCAGAACACTCTGACTAAAACTAACTTGAAAGGAGAAAGTTCATTTCTTCTTGTATTCCCAAGTCCATCTTTGAGGGAAGTAAGGCAAGGACTTTTGTTTTGTTTTTCAAGACAGAGTTTCTCTGTAACCACCCTGGAACTTGCTTTGTAGACCAGGCTGGCCTTGAACTCAGAGATTCTCCTGCTTCTTCCTTGGGAGTACTGTAATTAAAAGGCATGGGCCACCACACCAGGCATCAGCTAGCTTGCTTAAGTAGCACAGACCCACTCAGCTAAAGGCGGCACGGCCTACACTGGACCCTCTACATTAATTAGCAATTAAGAAGATGCCTTATAGACATGGTCACTGGCCAGCCTGATGGAGGCGGTTCTTCAGCTGAGGTTCCTCTTGCATTGTAAAGGCGACAGCTAAAGTTAACCATGACATGGGCAAACATTGCAGTGTATGGTAATGAGCATCCAGTGGAAGCCTGTCTTCACTGCCCAGGAAAACTGCACAGTTCTGGTACCTGAAGATTGCTCACTGTCCTTTGAATCTTATCATGCACAGCCTTGGTCCTTTTACACATTAAGTTCTTGTGCAAACTTGTGGTTTACACACATGATTGTGTTCTCATTTGCTATCCCCTGGGTCATTTTGCAGTGTTACTTATGTCTATTTTAGTCATTGCAGTTGTTTATTCTGATTTGAGGGACTGTGTTTTTGAGGTATGTGTTTGTGTGGGGGGAGGGAGAGACTGTTGTGACCATCACCACAGATGCACTAAACATTTGAAGAAATATGTTAATAATGGGAATAGGAATATAGCAACTAGAGTTTAAAAATGACTGATAAAAGTCAATTGGTAGGAATTGCCCCCAAAATAAAATTCTAGAAGGCAGCTAGTATGATCAAGCTAGGCCATGGGGGAGCTTTCTCCATGGCCAGAGCTATGGAAGATAGTGAAGGGGGAAACAATGGGAGGGAAAGGAAGTGGGAGGAGAGAGAGCTTAGAATCAAAAGGGCTGCTGAGTAAAGCTTGTCTGTGAGAGCAAGGTGTCAGGCTAGTCTGTGCCATGAGCACTGTGTAAAGTCCTCGGAACTCAGTCTGCTTCGCACGACCTAAGCTCAGGTTCTATGGGATGTGCCTATTGGTCCCAGATCTGAGTCTGTCTGACTGACCCTTCCCAAATTCCACATCTGCCCCAGAAGTGGATTTGCTGACCAAGGAGCTGGAGGACTTTGAGATGAAGAAAGCTGCTGCTCGAGCTGTCACTGGGGTCCTGGCTTCTCACCCCAACAGTACTGACGTCCACATTATCAACCTCTCCCTCACTTTTCATGGTCAAGAGCTGCTCAGCGACACCAAACTGGAATTAAACTCAGGCCGGCGCTATGGCCTCATTGGCTTAAATGGAATTGGTGAGGCCCTTGGGGGTCTTGCAGAGGAGGTTTCTTTCTTGGTTTGTCTGTCACTCAGTATGTGTTTAGCACTAACAAAGCAAGAAATTTATACTATGAGTGGAGGACCAGACATGCCTGGGACATGGGGCTTATGACACAGCTTTGTGTAATATGTACCATAGGAGGTTTTTGACAGAAGGTGCTAGAGAGGTTGGTGGGGGAGCAAGGGTGAGGAGTAATGGTGTGAAGCCTTTATGAATGAACAGGATTTCACAGGCACAGTTAAGATTAGACTTGAAGGGAAGCTGGGAAGGAAATCCTGAGAGCGAGCAGGTGACTTAAAGGAACAGGTGCCAGCGTGGCGGTGAAGGGGCTGAGTGTCATCTGTCAACTCTCAGGGAAGTCCATGCTACTCTCTGCTATTGGGAAACGTGAGGTGCCCATCCCAGAGCACATCGACATCTACCATCTGACTCGAGAGATGCCTCCCAGCGAAAAAACACCCTTGCAGTGTGTGATGGAGGTGGACACAGAGCGGGCCATGCTGGAGAGAGAAGCTGAGCGGTTAGCGCATGAGGATGGTATGACTCCACACCCAGAGGTGGGCTGGGCAGGGCTTCCTCCTAGGACCTTCTGGGAGCTCACGGTCATGTGCTGCCCACAGCGGAGTGTGAGAAGCTCATGGAACTCTATGAACGGCTAGAAGAGCTGGATGCTGATAAAGCTGAGATGAGGGCCTCAAGGATCTTACATGGATTGGGTTTCACACCTGCCATGCAGCGCAAGAAGCTGAAAGACTTCAGTGGTGGCTGGCGGATGAGAGTTGCTCTTGCTAGGTGAGATTTCCCCCTTCCATCATCCCTTGGAGCCCCCGTCTCTCAGGGGAATGTAGAACAGGGATCACGTTCAGTAAGTGTTGGATGAGATAGCCATTAGTGATGTAATGTGGGTCAGTGTATGGACCTGACTGCGGTACTCAAGAATACTTCCATGCTCGGTGCTGGCTCCAGTATTCCTCTGAGCAGACCCAAGGAAATTGGTAGTTGAGTATCTGTTTTCACCTTGACCCCCTTCTTACCTTTTGTGCTGCTGTCCTAATTTTTATGGTAGTATAATACTAGACACATTGGTGCTACCTGCCCTTTTTACCCTACAAACC
The DNA here is from genome assembly GCF_008632895.1 of Mastomys coucha. Taxonomy (NCBI): domain Eukaryota; kingdom Metazoa; phylum Chordata; class Mammalia; order Rodentia; family Muridae; genus Mastomys; species Mastomys coucha. The sequence continues at coordinate 19,274,476 of NW_022196901.1, read as the reverse complement.
TGTGGTTAAAGGGAGTTTGTCCCAGGGTGCTGAGATGTGTGAATTTTCTCTTAAAATTATGGAGTCTTTCAGGTTGCACACTGTAAACAGAATAGGTGCATTTTTGTTCATGATTCTAGACACAAGGTCAGGGGAGTTCAGCTGATGTAGTAGGTTCTGAGGTGTAGTGTAGTGTAGGCTTTGTGTGATGAGAGACAAGTTCTCATGTCTGTCTTCTTGTCTCTCCTACAAAGGCATGAATGTGTCCTTGGGCTCTGTCCTTATGACTGCCTAATCCTGTTCACCTTACAGAGGCCCTACTTAAGCACCAACATTCAGATGCATTTACTCCCTCTTAATGCCTCTCTGGGGGGAATCCACACTGTACTCAAGCCTGCTCCTGGGAAGAAGTTGGTGAGACTGCCTTCGTGTCTTAGAGCATGAGTGTGGACTCCACTTGCTGGCCAGAAGTTGCTCAGGCTGGTTCAGGAGCTCACTCATTTCGGGCTGGAGTGTGATGTTCAGAAGCACTCTCACCGAGTTCCCCAAGACTGGTGACTGCAGTCTGGAAGCCAAGGTTTCAGCCTGTCCCTTGCTTTACCAGTGTAAGAAAAGGACATTCTTTGGACACTTGCTGGAGTCTGTCACTTATTAAGTAATCTAACCTGGATGCTTGTTGCCTTAGTAACTTGTTTCCCCTTGTGCCTCTGATGCTCACCAGCTGCCATGACAACCTTCAGGTGTAAAAGGTCTTCTCAGCCTTCCCTACAGTCCAAATTCCTGAAACTCACTTTTTACCTTTCTACCAGTTCTGAACTCTGGAGCCCTTCATTCCTCTGAGGTAGAAAACAGATTGGCTTAAGGATTCAGTCCAGACTTGACCAGTTGTGACAGGAAAGCTACACCTTCCGTTTAGCATTTAGGATGCCTCTCTTTCCTTTTGCATCCATCAGAGCCCTCTTTATTCGGCCCTTCATGCTGCTTCTGGATGAGCCTACCAACCACCTGGACCTGGATGCTTGCGTATGGCTGGAAGAGGAACTTAAGACGTAAGAGATGGGGCTGGGAGCTGCGGTCCCGGGGAGTCAGTAGCAGAGTACAAAGGAATAGGTGCTCAGGAGCTGCGGTCCAGGGGGTCAGTAGAGTACAAAGGAATTAGGTGTTCAGAAGCTGCCCTATCATAAGTGCGTGCATGTGAAGGGGGGCCAGATGTAGCCAGTGTAGTGCCAGGTAGTCACACTGGCCCTTTCTGCTTCATTGCGGTGGGTTTTTAAGTCTGAAGTATATGAGTCTTTTGCTTTCCTATGTCCAAAATACAACATCTTCACTAAAGAAAATGTTTGTGTGTGTGCATGTGCCCACACATTTACATAAATCACATAAAAGTGAGTCAAATGTTTACATTCATACTGTGGTAAGACAGAAAAGTAGTAGTAAATATTGTCTCAACTTTAAAAGGCAACAGGAGCTGCCTCAGTGTTGTCTTCAATCAATCAATAAATAAATACACAACTTACAAGAGGCCAGTACAATAATGTCTGAACCAAATAATAAAGACAATATTCTAACCCAATTAATCTATTTTGTAAAGCTTGGTTGTATAATCTCATGGGGTCAGACTGGTCCTCATCGTCTGTCTCCATGATGACCTCTCTCCTCCTGCTCCTGACCTTTCTCTTCCTCCAACTCTTGCTCCACCTTTCTATTCCTGTCCAATCACAGGCCTGTCACTGCCCTAATGTGATTGGACAGAGAAAATGCTACAGCATATATATAGGCTGTTGACATCACAACTATGCCTATCCCATTCTGTTGACAGAGCAGAAGATTTGGGGCCTAGGGCTGTCGTACCACTGCAAGGATCCAGGGGCCCCCTTATTGGGGGAATGGAGCTTCAAGGGCACTTGTGTTCGCTAGGGGTGGGAGAGGGTGAGGGCTTCCTGGGTCTTACCATGTAGCCTTTTGTGAAAGTCTCTGACTTGAGACCTTCCTGGTTGGCTCTTTGGCTTCACAGTTTCAAGCGCATCCTGGTCCTTGTGTCCCATTCCCAGGACTTCCTGAATGGGGTCTGTACCAATATCATCCACATGCACAACAAGAAACTCAAGTACTACACGGTGAGTGGGCCTTGGTTCCTATGCTTACTAGTTCTTTGAGTTTGTTATAAAAATTAAATAACCCTTTAAAGAACTCCACCCCATTTTATTTTAGTCCCAAAGGCCTTTCCTTCTGCCCATAGACCACAGTGGGCAGCTGCTGTGTGTGTGTGTGTGTGTGTGTGTGTGTGTGTGTGTGTGTGTGTGTGTGTGTGTGTTTGCTGCCTTCACTGTTGTGACACCTAAGTGCACAAGAAAATAAGTTAGTTTCTTAGCAGTCTCCCTGTTGTGCCTTGTCTTTTTTATCTTAAAAAATAGTTGGTTTTGTTATTATTTTTGATAATGTGTACCTGTGTGTGGGTTTGTGCAGGTGAGTGCAACCAGACCAGGCCAGGTTGTTGATCATCTGGAGCTGGAGTTAGAGGGATGGATGCTGGGAATCACATGAACAACACACATTACTAAATAAGAGAATTTTAATAAAAATCTTTCATGAAAAACAGTTAGGAGCAGCAGCGTCTACATGACCCCAGCACTATGTTGCTGAAGTCATACCAACCTGGATTCTACAGTGAGCAGCAGTCTCTAAAGGGGAAGGGGACATAGACCCCTTCCTAGTCACAGTCACTGTGGAGAATTAGTAGTTTCTTATATTGCCTTCCAAAACCACGTATTTGCAATCATTTGTAGAAAGTGTCATATGGATGAGCCCTTTACCTTTAGTTATCTAAAATCTGTTTGCTTGTTTTTTTAATGTATATTTTATGTATTTATTGCATATATGAATATTTGTGCATCCCATGCATATAGTGCTCCTGAAGGCCAGAAGAGGGTGTGGACTACCATGTGGGTGCTAAGAATTTAGAAGTGCAGTTAGTGACTGCTCCCATCTCCAGCCCCTTTTCTATAATTCTTAAGGATCATTCTATTCTTCGGGTTCCTTTTAAAATTAGTAACTGACTTTGTAGATGAGTCTGCCTATTTAGTATGCCTACATAGTACGATCATTGTATGGATATCCTGAGACTGGTTTGTTAGGTCTTTTTTTTCTTTTAAGCTTTATTTATTTTGTTTATATGAGTATACTGTTGCTGGTGGGTCTGACACACCAGAAGGGGGTGTTGGATCCCTTTATTTTTTTTACTTTTATTTATTTATTTTTCTTTTTGTTTTTTGAGACAGGGTTTCTCTGTGTATCCCTGGCTGTCCTGGAACTTACTCTGTTGACCAGCCTGGCCTAGAACTCAGAAATCCGCCTGCCTCTGCCTCCCAAGTGCTGGGATTAAAGGCATGCACCACCACCGCCTGGCCCTTGTTAGGTCTTTTTAATGGATGGCTAGCTTGAGTCTTGGGCTTTGTCTGGTTTAGATAGAAGCCACAGCAATCCAAGGCATGATCTAGTCCAGTTGTTAGTTTTCTCTTGTGGGGGACAATCCTCATCCATATGTGGCCTCTGCATCTGGTATGAGCAGTTATAGATGGTTGAAGGCCTGAGCTTCATAGTGTCAGCATGTCTGTGTTCAGGGCTTCTGCCAACACTGGGTTCTTCTGTTTAACCTTAGGATTTGCCATGGGACCTGGCTTGGCCTGGCTGAGCAAAAGGCATGGATTGAAAACATACACCCATACATTTCCGGTTGGGCCATAGCATGGGTTAGTGCTACACCCTTGCCTACCATGAACCTGTGAGCCATGCCTTCAGTTCTACCCTCAGCACTGCAAAAATAAACAACAGGTTCTGTTAGCGAGCGCTACTGCAGTGCAGTTCCTCTGTTTACTGCCTCAGAGCAGCAGCCAGTGAGTGATGCTCTCACCCTCTAACCCGAGTGAGTCTCACCTTGCCTGGGGCATTTCCCCACAGGGTAATTATGATCAGTATGTGAAGACACGGCTGGAGTTGGAAGAAAACCAGATGAAGAGGTTTCACTGGGAGCAGGACCAGATAGCACACATGAAGGTAGGGAAGCTACACTGCTCTTCTCCACCTGGATTGGGACGTGAAGGGGGCTAGAGGACCTTGGGAAGGCGTGAATCATTCCTTACTTCAGGGTTGAGTTGCTGCTTTTCGTTTCCTGTGCACACCTCAAGTCCCCTCCTGGTCTCTTGCAGAACTACATTGCCAGATTTGGCCATGGCAGTGCCAAACTGGCCAGGCAGGCCCAAAGCAAAGAGAAAACACTACAGAAAATGATGGCTTCCGGACTGACAGAAAGGGTTGTGAGTGACAAGGTGAGGTGTGATCGCTGTGGTTAGGTGACTGGAGCATGAGTTTAAGAAAAAGTCCTGACCTGAAAATGCCTCCTTCTCTAGACGCTGTCATTTTATTTCCCACCATGTGGTAAGATCCCACCACCTGTCATTATGGTGCAAAACGTGAGCTTCAAGTATACAAAAGATGGGGTGAGTACAGTATGTTCTGTGTGTACCCAGCCAATTTCAGCAGTGGGAATCTCCTGTCCCTGCTGACTGACTGCTGACTTGCCAGGGAGGAGCGGCCATCAGGGTTAGCAGATGGAAGCAGTGGGTTGGGTCAGCTTTGACAGTAATACCCTCTCCGTTCTTTCTACCTGTGGGGTTGTCACGCTGGACAGTACATCCAACTTCTAGCCCTTGTCCCTCTCTCTTTACCCACGTCAGCCTTGCATCTACAATAATCTAGAATTTGGCATTGACCTTGACACACGAGTGGCTCTGGTAGGACCCAACGGAGCAGGGAAGTCCACGCTGTTGAAGCTTCTAACTGGTGAGGTACGGTGCTAAATTGGCATGACATGGCTTCTACTGGTACCTTCATTAAGGAAGAAGGCATGTGAGTGAGTGCCTTGGTGTTTGAGTAAGCCACCTTGAGGGGCTGGGGCAGTGTGGAGGCCAGGGATGTCACCCTGTGGGAGGGTGGGTGGGGAGTAGTCTGTATGACCGAGATTGTGTGTGAATGCATGCATGTGACAGTGTTTTAAGTCAGGCTATAAAGACAACCTATACAGTGGAGTTTCTTTTGAGAAAATGTGTGTTGTAGGCACAGCATCATATGCTTTCTTAATGTTTTGTATAGTGGACCTTTCCTGTCCACCTAGTAAGCTGCTGTGTGCCTTCACTTCCCTTGAGAGTCTGTTAGTGAGTCTTCCTAAATTATGCTTTTACATTTGTGTTATTGTGTGCACATTCATGTGGCAGTCAGATCTCACCTTCCACCATGTGGGTTCCAGATCAACTCAGGTTGTCAAGCCTGTATCCACTGAGGTCTGCACAGCCCTTCCTAACACTCGAGAGTGTCTAAACGGTAGTCTGTGTGTTAGTGCATTAGACCAAGTAGGGGGTTGTTTTGAGCCCTGTTGGGTATACATGTGTTTGCTTCTGTCTGGGATTTCCCCCGCCTTGATTCTGCTTAATACTCTTCCCTAGCTTCTGCCTACAGATGGAATGATCCGGAAGCATTCTCATGTCAAGATAGGGCGTTACCATCAGGTACAGACCTGGGGTCAAGATGGAAGAAGAGAGCACATCTGCCCAAACCCCTCCCCTGGGAACATAACCCCTCCCTTCGTCTTGTGTCCTGAGCAAGTGACTGGGAAGGCCCCTAGGGCAGGCCTCTTTTAGGGTAGGCCCCACTCATACAGAGTGTCGTACTTTGGGAGGAGGCTCCCTCCTATGTGGTGGTCTTGCTCTTTCTGCAGCACTTACAGGAGCAGCTGGACCTTGACCTCTCACCATTAGAATACATGATGAAGTGCTATCCAGAGATCAAGGAGAAAGAGGAGATGAGGAAGATTATTGGGAGATACGGCCTCACTGGGAAACAGCAGGTGAGAGAGGAGGGGTGGGAAGGACGCCAGATGACTCAGGCTACTGCCAGATGGACATCGGACACTGTCTTCACTTGTAGGTTTGGAAGTGATCCAGGGTCTCCTCCCCTCCTTTCCTCTGTAGTGTCATACACTATGGGGTTGTGGGAAAGATCAGTGAATGGGACTCTGAGAGGCTCTTGAGCCAGAGTGCTTGAGGGGGCAAAGGGAATTACAACCTAGAAAACAGACATGAAACTGCAGGGTCACTGGATTAGTCGTTGCACAAGGACTTCTGTTCTTAGAGTGAGAGGTACATGGTCATGCTTCCAGGTATCCCTTGTCAGGCCTCAGGACTAATGGCCTGGCCACTGTCTTGCTGTATGATCTTGGGTTATCCTAAGCTCATGACTTGTAAAAAA
>NW_022196901.1:19253683-19268187 GCF_008632895.1 Mastomys coucha | reverse complement strand
AAAAAAAAAAAAAAAAGGCAATAATGGTGACAAGAGCCATGAAAAGGAGAGAAGGCCCCTGCTGCATAGCACCTATAATGCAACACCAAATCCTTAACGTCATGGTTCCTCTAGGTGAGCCCAATCCGGAACCTGTCGGATGGGCAGAAGTGCCGAGTGTGTCTGGCCTGGCTGGCCTGGCAGAACCCTCACATGCTCTTTCTGGACGAGCCTACCAATCACCTGGACATTGAGACCATTGATGCTCTGGCAGATGCCATCAATGAGTTTGAAGGTGGCATGATGCTAGTCAGCCATGACTTCAGACTCATCCAGCAGGTGAGGTGTGGCCTGAGGCACAGCTGTGGTACATAGAGGGTCTAATGACATCTGCTCATTCAGAGAAGGGGCTTGCCGGGCGGTGGTGGCGCACGCCTTTAGTCCCAGCACTTGGGAGGCAGAGGCAGGCGGATTTCTGAGTTCAAGGCCAGCCAGGGCTACACAGAGAAACCCTGTCTCAAAAAACAAAAACAAAAACAAAAACAAAAACAGAGAAGGGGCTCAATCCACATGGCCAGATCTCATGACACAGGATAGTAGTTAACTTGGTAGAGATGACCCAAATGAGGAAGTCTTTCTTACTACTATTGCGAGATTCTTCAGGCCAAAGTAAGTGTTGTAGTAAGGATTTGGATTCAGAGGAGGAAGAAAGGCTTCTTAAGCTAGGCTAGAAAAACAATTGGATCATGAAGCCTCTGAATAATCAGGAGCCTGCCGGGGACCTGAAAGAAGAGGGGTGGCACAGCAAGGATCTACCTTAGAAGATTCCAGAAGGCTCCAAGGAGCCTGTTTAGTAGTGAGAGTAAGCTGGATGTAGTTTGGGTGAGGCCTTAAGAGAAGCCATTACTGCTGGGAAGCACAGTACTAGGAATGGGGAGGGTGCCAAGGTCTGGCCAGATCAAGTCCAACATCTGCTTCCAGGTGGCACAGGAGATTTGGGTCTGTGAGAAACAGACAATCACCAAGTGGCCTGGAGACATCCTAGCCTACAAGGAGCACCTCAAGTCCAAGCTGGTAGATGAGGAGCCCCAGCTCACCAAGAGGACCCACAACGTGTGAGCCCTCAGCCAGGCTTGGGTCAGGAATGCCACCTGGAGACTGCCAGCTGACACCTGACCAGCCACTCAGGACAGAACCCTGGGGTTGCACTCCCGCACTGCTGCAATACTGCCCCCAGCCTCTCCCCTCAGCCTGCCTTCGCTGCATCGTATCTCCAGCTGGACAGCACCTGTCCGTTTCCCACCCTCCTTCCATATTTGGGTCTGTCTGTCTGTCTGTCTGTCTGGACTCGGCTGGCTGTTCCCTCCAGACCCTTGCTGGTTACCTTGCCCTGAAAGATGCAGCCAGGGGTACCTGGGTTAACCCAAGGGCCCAAGCCCTGGTCTGGCCCTGGAAGGATTCAAGAGCCTCATTTAATGGGTTTTGGTGATGTTGGAGAAATACCGTCAGCCCATCACCCCCGTTCCTTGTTGCTTCTGGTTTGGAGCTCTGGGCCAGGGCCTAGTCCTGGTCAGTATTTTAATAATTATTTAACAGTGTAGATCTATGTGTCATCTACCAAGTGTCCAATAAAGAAAGAGGAAGCTACAGACCCCTCCTTCCTGGGTCTCTGAGCCTTTTTCTCTCCCTGCAGTCAGCATTCACTTCCCCCCAGCGAGCTGTGGGCTTCATGAGGAGGAAGCTGGATCAAGTGTTCCTCTAGGCCAGTGTTTCAGGAGATTTCATGGAAGTTGGGTGTGGAGGGCTTGTCAGATAAGAGGCGGACCTTTCCAACTTTTTGGAAGTCCTGGGGACAGAACTGAGATGCCTAAGAAGCTTCCCTGGTGTGGATGCCGAGCTAGAGGTTGCAGGCCATACTTTGCAGTATGATGTACTGCTGCCACCTGCACACCACATAGGACACTTGTTAAAGAGCTGTCGGTTGCATTTGGTGGAGTGGGAGAGATGCATAAACTGGGGTCTGCATCTGCAGTTGGCCTAACACGTAGTTCTAATATCTTTTCTATACATACCCATTTATTAGCTCTGTCTATCTTACATCTAAGGTTCTTCATAGTCTGTGGTCCTTTGGAACTTTGAGGCTTCATGTCAGTAGGCACCGTCACCCCCAGAACCTCAGTGGCCATCTGAGAAAACACACCCAGCCACTTTTCAGTATGTGTTATAGTACATCTAAGATAACAAAAGAAACTCCCAGATGGTGTCCAGATCTCCACAGTTACGTGGGAAAGCCAGTGACCAGCAAGACATAGAAATGTTATACATCATGCTGAATTTTAGTTTGGATACTAGGAGGGTCAAAAGTACTCAAAATGGAGGAAGATCTCGTAACGATAGCCCAGAAAGGAAGACAGTCCTGTTTCCTAAAAAAAAAAAAAAAAATGACAAAGGTCTTTCAGATGGTGAGGTCCCAGAGCTACTTAAGTGGAGCAACCAAGCTCACTGAAAGCTGAGATTGGCAGGTCTGGGTTCCACCATAGCCCCATAGAAACCTGGCTCTGATTTGCTCCCTAGGCTGGGAGCAAAGTAATTTAAATCAGCCTGCCATGGGTATCCAGAATTGGTTTTCAACAGAACCACTTGCCACCACAGCCACCTGCCCAACATCAGAACCCAAAGCAAAGTGTGGGCCAGGTCTAGGTTCCCAACACTAGGGTTTGAGGCCAGCCTGGGCCCTCCTTTCTCATCCTGAGCTCAGGGTTGGAAGGACTTGGCATCTTGAAGAAAGGAAGTGTATACAGCCTCATAATCCAGTCAGCCTGTGTGTCACCTCACTCAGCAGGGGAAAAGCCAATTTGACCACTTTAAGAATGCCAAGAAAGTCTGCAAATTATCTAAAATTAGAGATGCCTTGTTTGGGGTTCAGAACTGCCCTCGACCTCAAAGCAAATAACAGCTGTGGTGTCACTGGGTTTTATGAATTGGGAAGGGGTGCTAGTGCCTGTTTTCACTTGCAAGGCAAGTGGCATTTGTTGCTGACTTTCTCCTCCATCTACACAACTACCAGTTTCTGATTTGTAGTACGCTCTTTTCCAAAAAATCCCTAGTCAAGCTGTTCCAGGTTCCTGTAGTCACAGTAGTCAAGTACCTGTGGCTTTAGTTCAGCTTAGGGATGAAAATCGGACAGAAGGCTTGGGTCAGGCATGGACTCAGGAGAGGGTAGCTGTTAGCCTGATTGAGCTGAGAGCTGCTGTCCACCCAGGTGACCCTAATAAGATTACCAACAAGATCTTGACTAGCTGCAGCCTTCAGCTGGCAGGAGTGGCCCGAGCAGTGACTGCTAAGACCTCAGCTCTGACTCCCCCCACTAGCTTACCCACTCCTCTCCCACCACCTTACATCTGAGGTTGTCATCAGGTCCCTACCACCTAGAAGCCTCTGTGACAGGAAAGGAGACAAGCACAGAGGGAAGAGCCTTATTCAAAGTCAATCCTAGACTATAGGTCATCTGCCTTCTGAACCAGTGCTGCAGAGACTGCCATAAGATGTGCTTGCTGCAGAGTATCTTGCTATGCAAATACCAGGTTAAATGAACAAACCCTCTGACAGCCAGCCCTCTAAGTATGTCACTTCTAGGGATAGTTCCCCTGCACCCTGGGTGCATGTGTAGAACAGCAGCACTCTTGGTATGAACTGTTACTCATTCATGTGTTCATGCACTGATGAAAACAGCAAGATCCAGGGGCAAGGAGATGGTACATACTGTCTGACCTGAGTACCCAGGGCTGGAGAGATGGTGCCGTAGTTTAGAGTATTTGCTGTTCTTACAGAGCTTCCATGTTTAGTTCCTAGTACCTACCATGTCTGGTGGCTCACAAGCATCTAGCTCCAGCTCCAGGGTCTGAGGGAGTGTGTGCATGTGTGCATACACACAGGGTCAAATCAAATGACAAAGTCCCTAGTATGCATGAAAAAGCTGGACATACCAACACTCTTATAACCCCAGCCTGGGGAAGAAGAGTCAGGATTCCTGGGGCTTGCTGGCCAAGCATTGGTAGGCCCTAAATTCAGTGAGAGACCCTGTCTAAAAGGAAAGAGAAAACCTTGTAATCCATCAGATCCACTTAAATCAAGCTAAGTACCAAGAGAAATAGGAAACTACAACAACAAACCCCCTCAAATATTTCCACAAAAGTGCATCAACAAAGCCAGGCAGTAGTGGTGCATGTACCCGCACTTGAGAGGCAGAGGTAGGTGGGTCTCTTGAGTTCAAGGGCAGCCTTGTCTACAGAGTAAGTTCCAGGACAGCCAGAGGCTACACAAAGAAATCTTGTCTTGGGGAGGAAAAAAAAGCATAAACAGCCAGGTTTGGTGGTGCATGACTATAATCCCAGCACCTAAGAGGCTGAGGTACGAAGATGTCACATTCAAAGCCAACCTAAGCTACATAATAATCTGCTTCCAAAAAAAAAAATTATGTCACCTGGGCAGTAGTGGCGCATGCCTTTAATCCCAGCACTTGGTAGGCAGAGGCAGTCGGATTTCTTTTTTTTTTTTTTTTTTGAAAATACATGTGTTTTTTTCTCAGTATAAATTTTAAAGATTTATTTATTTATTATATGTAAGTACACTGTAGCTGTCTTCAGACGCACCAGACAAAGGCGTCAGATCTCATTATGGGTGGTTGTGAGCCACCATGTGGTTGCTGGGATTTGAACTCATGACCTTCTGAAGAACAGTCGGTGCTCTTCCCCGCTGAGCCATCTCACCAGCCCAAGGCAGGCGGGTTTCTGAGTTTGAGGCCAGCCTGGTCTACAGAGTGAGTTCCCGGACAGCCAGGACTATACAGAGAAACTCTTATCTCGGGAAAAAAAACAAAAAACAAAAACAAAAAAACAAAAAAAGAAAAAGAAATGCTGCTCACTGGCTTGATCTCAGGTTTAAAGTCAGCTGATTTTCTTAAATATCCCAGGTCCACCTGCCTAGGGATAGTACTGCCCATAGTGGGCTGGGTCCACCTGCATCAATTAAGAGAATATCCCACACAAAGGAATATATACTATATGGATCATTTGTGTGTAATTGGTTATTCCAAACTAAACTATGGAGGGAGAAGTGAGTAAAATAGTTGTCTTACATGGGGAGGGAAGTTGGGTCTAAACCAAGGGAATTTGATGCCCTCTTCTGGCTTCCCAGAACTACTCAAGTGGTACACAGAGGGAAAAACGTTCAGGCCAAACAACCCCCATCCACATAAAAAATAAAGGGAAAGGTAGGTGGAAAATGAGAAAGACAGTGTTGACCTCTGACCCCCACACACAAATGGGGAGAAAAGCTCACCTCACACACACACAAATGGGGAGAAAAGCAAAACGCATGTATAACTGCCTATTTGCTCACTGAAGATGCTGACCTACAAGGGATAGAGTCACTGCAATTAGATAAACTGTGTTTAAACTTTGTGTACAGGGCCAGCCAGAGGGTTCCCAGGGGAAAGGCACTTGCCTCCAAGCCTGATGATTTGTTTGATAACTAGAATCCACACCATGATGGGAGAACTAACTCCTGCAGCTGTGCTCTGACTTTTGCATCACACACACACACAAATATAAATAAAAAATAACATTGGATTTACAGCCTCATGTTGAGCAACGAGAACATTTCTAAGAAATTTTTAGTCAATTTTGTCCTTATGTGACTGTCAGAGTAAACTTGCAAAAACTAATATGGCCGTAACTGTCACTAGGCTATGCACTTGTATGGACCACTGTCACTATATGTTTGATCTACTGCCAAAAACAGAACAGTAGCAATGAAATGGAAACACAGCTTCTGTTTGTTTGTGTCAGGTCCGGGGTCTCAGTCACCACTCTCCTTAAACGCTCCCGCTAACACAGCGGTCCCTGACAGCCATCTTTGCAGGGCGATGGATTGCTCAGGAATTCTGTCCTAGTTTGTTTTCTGTTGCTGTGTTAAACACCATAACCAACAACAACTGGGAAAAGAAAGACTTGATTTCAGTTTCCAGCTTGCAATGGGCCCTTGAGGGAAATCAGGGCAGGAACTCCCAAGCAGGGGAGAACCTGGAGCAGAAACTGCAGAGGAATGTTGCTTACAGACTTGCCCTCAAGGTCAAGTTCACACAACTTACATAGCCTAGGCTGGCCTTCATAGGGATAGTACTGCCCATAGTGGTCTGGCCCCTCCTGCATCAATTAGAAATCAAGAAAATACCTCACAGACATGGAGACAAGCCGGTCTGATTGAGCCAGTTCTTCAGTCAAGAGCCTCTCTTCCCAGGTATCTCAATTTGACCACCAAGGTTACCCATCACAAACTGCTTTGTGAGTGATAATCTTCTGAAAGGCACAGCCAGGCTAAAACACCTTGACTCTCTGGAAAGGCCAGCCATCTGTGTCCGTTGTTGCCCAGAGAACTGGCCAAGGGTTGTGTCAGAGTGCACCAAGGACATCACTAACTACACCTGCTCCAAGTGATGTATGATCTGTTCTTGTGCTCAGTGGTGATTTGAAAAGGGAATGTGTCAAACCAAAGTATTGTCTGGGGCAACAGTGTCCTCCATTTTTGAAGCTACCACAAGTGGAATCCTAACACACTCTATAAAAACTGCTATCTGGGGGCTGGAGAGATGTGGTTCCATTCATCTACATAAAATCCAGAAACCACAATGAGAAAAAAAATATTCATTTTTCTAAAACTGACTTAACTGGATAATTATTTCCCATTCATTTCCAACACACAACATGAATTTTGTTTTTATTTATGGCTAAAATAATCCCATTATTGATTTGTTGCTATGGTTTATGGAAACAAAAGAACAGGCACAACAGAATGGACTGTAAAGGTTTTTGTGTGCATCAACTATCTCTAAGGCCAAAACACAACCAGCTAACATAAATATACTTCTAAGTTTCACACTACCATAAGATTAAAAAGACTACAGCAAGGATTAACATTGAATTCTGTGTGGCATTAAATCTACAAGTGAGCAGTTAAGAATGAAAGTCCAGGGCTGGTGAGATGGCTCAGCGGGTAAGAGTACTGACTGCTCTTCTGAAGGTCCTGAGTTCAAATCCCAGCAAACACATGGTGGCTCACAACCACCCTTAAAGAGATCTGACACCCTCTTCTGGTGTGTCTGAAGACAGCTACAGTGTACTTACATATAATAAATAAATAAATAAATAAATAAATAAAAAACCTGCTATCTGGGGGCTGGAGAAATGGCTCAGCAGTTAAGAGCACTGACTGCTTCCCCAGAGGTCCTGAGTTCAACTCCCAGCCACCACATGGTAGCTCACAACCATCTGTAATGGTATTCCATGCCCTCTTCTGGTGTGTCTGAAGACAGCTACAGTGTACTCAAATACATAAAATAAATAAATAAATAAATCTTTTTTAAAAACTGCTATCTGGAGACATGCTATGAGAGACACAGGTGACAGTGCTTTGTAAATGAATGACTAATACAGTGACACAGTGTTACAGTAATGCAGTGATGCAGTGATACAGTAACATGGAAACATAGTGTTACAGTAACAGGGCAATACAGTGTCACAGTAATACAGCATTAAGTGACAATGATACAATGTTACAATAATATAGTGATATCGTGGTACAGTGTTACAGTATTACAGCAACACAGTGATGCAGTGTTACAGTAATACAGTTATCTGGTGTTATGGGAACAATGATACAGTGTTACAGTGACAGCAGGTATAGCATACAGTGCTATGGCAACAGCGATACAGTGTTATAGTAATACAGTTATCTGGTGTTATGGGAACAATGATACAGTGTTACAGTGATACAGTGATACAGTGAGCTGAAGAAGGGCCAAGGCTAGGATCCTTTCCATTTCTGGGCCCATAATTCCTAGGATGTGTTAACTTGTGACTTTGGCTTGTGACATCAAGTGGCATGCCCCTGTGCTGTCTCCCAGCACAGCACAGGTTTATTTGTTTGTTTGGGATGGGGGTGTTGATGTTAATTTTTCTTTCTTATTTTTCAGTTAGATTTTTTTTTTCCCATTGAAACAGGGTTTCTCCATATACCTCTGACTGTCCTAGCATTCTCTCTGTAGATCAGGCTGGTCTTGAACTCAGAGATCTGCCTGCCTCTGCCTCCCTTGTTTTGGGATTAAAGACGTGCGCCAACACCATTCAGCTTTTGAAACTGGTTTCGTGTAACCCAGGCTGGCCTCCGTCTCGTTTTGCTGAGGGTGATCTTGAACCTTGATCCTCCTCCTTGTACCTCCTCATGCTGAGATCACAGGTGTGCATCACCAAGCTCTGTTTATTCAGTGCAGGACTTTTGGCAAGCACTCTACTCAGTCTGCACATCTACTCTTCAAGGCATGAAAAGAGGTGGTGGCTCACATCTGTAATCCCAGCAGGCCAGGAGGCAGGCAGGAGATCTGGCCTAAGCCTCAGCCCCATGTGACCCCTTGATTTGATACTTTGATGCTGAAGGTGTGACTCATGGATTAGCAGCACCTGGGAAACAAGAGGAGTGAGGAGCATACCTCAGCCCTGACTGGAGCCTCCACCTACCAACACCCTCCAGGTGTCCACAGCAAGTGCAGGAATCTGTATCTCCTTCTGCTGGCCTTCTCCCTCGTCTCTTCCTGCCTTCCTTCTTCCTTACTCTTCCTCAGTCTATTCCTCCTTGCTTTCTTGCCCCTGCTTAAAACTGAGCCAAAATAGTGCCCCCACACACACAACAAAATCAGGGGAAGCGAGAGTTCAAGGCTTTCTGACCACAATCCAGTACCTTTCCTTCCCTGCTCCTACCATCCAGACTTCTGAGGTGGGTCACACACACAAGTCAAGACCATGCTGAGCAGGGGACTCAGGGCTAGAATGTGTGCTTACCATGTACCAGGCTCTAATTCTATTCCCAATACTGTAAGCTGCAGAGCACAGAAGAGGAGGATGGTCATAGTGTGATAGTGGTTGTGGTGAATGAGATGTCTCCTCTAGTCTACCACATTTGAATATTTGGTCATTAGTCAGTGGCCCTGTTTATGGAGATTTAGGAGGCATGGCCTGGCTAGAGGGAGTATCCCAATGGGTTTGAGAGCTGAAAGCCTTGCCCTGGATCTGTAATTCACTCCCTCTGCTTTGTGTTTGAGGTTGAAGATGTGAACTCTCAGCTTCTTGCTCCAGTTGCCATGACTGCCGGCAGCCATTATGGACTCTAGCACTCTGGAACCATAAGCCAAAATAAATTCTTCTGTAAGTTGCTTCAGTCATGGGAGTGTTACTTTATTGATAGGCACAAGAATTTTCCCACACTCTGCCCTGACATTCCTATAGCTATTGTCTGTGGACTTTGAGTGTGCAACCTAAGGGATGTGTCCCCAACCTTTCACTCCCAGGCCCAGCCCTCAGCTTTAGAACATAGGCACAATGGGTTGGAATTCTTCAAACCAGACTGTTCCGCCCCTTGCTTAGCTTCTGTGGGTTCCACCAATTCACAAAGGGCATCGAGAGGTGAAGACACCATGTCTGAGGGGTGAGTTGAGGGCTTGAGGGGCACAGAGCAAATACCTTACTGGACCTGAGGGGCCTGAGCAGAGGGGAGCTGGGTGCTGGCAGGCCCTGTGTAGGTTTGGGCATTCACGTGGCCCCTAGTTTTACTCCCTGGGACTGCCTTTCAGTCCCAAGGTTTCAGAAGACTTCTGAACTACTCTAGCTCCAAGACTCCAGGGGAACTAATGCCATTTCTTCTCTCACCCCTTACCCACACTCCAGACCATTACCACATAGTGGAATACTTACAAAGGTCTCTAGATCAAAAAACAAAAACGAAAAAACCCCAAACCAACAAAGGTCTCTAGACTCTCATCCTCACAAGGATCCCCAGGTCCAAGCTATCGCCTTCCCAGACTCTCAAGCCTGAGCCAGCTCCTCACTGTCCTTTCTGATCCATCGAAGGCCTCAAACCCCTTACTGTAGACCTCCAAGCCAGGTCTGTGCTTGCTCCTTCTTTAGCAGCCCCTCACTCCACTGAAGTCCACTTTGACACCATGATGAGCCTCCGGAACCCCAAGTTCACAGTCCTCCAAAGGCAGCACCTTGGTCCCCTGTCCCCACTGTCACCTCTAAGTGATGGTGCTGTGACACATAGTAAGTGCACTTTCTCTAGAACTTACCAACGCCTCTGGGAGGCCTCCCACGTGACTCTCGAGGAGGTGCTGGAAAAAGAGCCATCTCTGCTCGAACCTGTGCCCAGCCGGGAGCGGCAGAGCCTCCAGTACAGGATCTCAGTGCTCTACCTGT
Organism: Mastomys coucha; assembly: GCF_008632895.1. Classification (NCBI taxonomy): domain Eukaryota; kingdom Metazoa; phylum Chordata; class Mammalia; order Rodentia; family Muridae; genus Mastomys; species Mastomys coucha. The sequence continues at coordinate 19,257,904 of NW_022196901.1, read as the reverse complement.
ACTACCTGGGGCTGCTGCGCCGCTTCGACCTGGCCTATGACCAGATGGTGCAGCCACAGAAGCGTCGCTTGCTGAGGCGCCTTCTGGACGGTGTGGCAGGACGCGTGCTGGAGCTCAAGGATGAGCTGGTGCGTGTTGACCTGTGCGAGACCCATTGCCTGGACCGAGTACTGCAGGATCTCAAGCTGACCCCGGTGGGTGAGATTAGGAGGGATGAGAGTTGGGCCCCTTGTGGAGTCATGAGTTGGAATTGGGTGGACCATGACCTGAGGCAGTTCTATTAGGGAGCAGGGTGATGGGACTTAGAGTTTAGACTCTCAGGAACGGGAAGGGGGGGTTGAGGGTTGGCTTCCCAACTGTGTCTGAGAAGACATGGAAGCCACAGAGGGTGGGTGAGGAGGGTCCTCTGGAGGCTTGCTTCTCAAAGTATGCCCCCTGGCCATCAGCTAAGAGCTTGCTGGAAATACAGAATGTATCTCAGACCCACTAAATCTGCACATGTTTCTCAAAATATCCCCAGAAGATCTGTGAGCATTGCCAAGTTCTAGAGGCTTGGCACAGTGCTAGGCAGTCTCCAGCCCTGTCCCATCAAGGCTAGGATTTGGTACTTGCTCCATAGCCAAAGGAGTCTCAAGGTTTCCTCAGCCAGCTTCCAGTAGGCTTAGAGGTGGGGAAGGGAAGAGGGAAGAGGGCTTCTCCAGATAACGTGTTCAGTTGCAGTCCGGATGATAAAGGCCCTGTCAAATGCTTTCCTGAGCATCCTGAGGAATGGCTGGGTTTGGCATCTCAGAATTAATCTCAACCAGATGTGGGGCATGATTAGAAAGGGGTGACTCTTGGGTCTTAACCCAGAGTCCATACATTTCCCACCCCAGGTTTCTAGGTGGGAGGGAAGTAGAAGTGTCTGGAAACCCAGACGATGGGTCAGAGGCCTGGGTTTCTAATTTCTGACCCTCCTTCTCCCACTCTGTTGTGCTAAAGGCAGACCTGGAGGTTCCCATCCCCAAATATTTTCAGCTGGAGCAGTCCAGCGCAATGAAGGCACGTCAGCAGATGCTGGCTGAGATTCTGACCAGACTGGAGCCACTGATTTCTCAGGAGGTAATGTTAGAGTCATGGTCAGAACTTGGGTCCTCTAAGTCTTACTAAGATAGGTAGATTCACTTATGGACCCTCAAACGACTTGTCAGGCAAATCAATGGTGAAGAGCAGGAAAAGCCATATTCAGTGTGGCCACTTTTGGAAGAAACATGAAAAAGAGATTTCAAGTTCACCTCCAGGGTCATGATGTTGAGTTTAAGTTTAAGTAGAGGGCCAGAACCCTCAAAGTCCCGCCTCCGCCTTTCTTCTTCTTTCTTCTTCTTCTTCTTCCTCTTCCTCTTCCTCTTCTCCTCATCCTCCTTGTCCTCCTCCTCCTCCTTCTTCCTCTTCCTCTTCCTCTTCTTTTTCTCCTCATCTTCCTTGTCCTCCTCGTCCTCCTCGTCCTCGTCCTCGTCCTCGTCCTCGTCCTCCTCCTCCTCCTCCTCCTCGTCCTCCTCCTCCTCCTTCTCCTCCTCCTCCTCCTCCTCCTCCTTCTTCTTCTTCTTCTTCTTCTTCTTCTTCTTCTTCTTCTTCTTCTTCTTCTTTCTTCTTTCTTCTTCTTCTTCTTCTTCTTCTTCTTCTTCTTCTTCTTCTTCTTCTTCTTCTTCTTCTTCTTCCCCATCAAGTGGGCTCCAATCTTTCCAACAAAGTAGTTTGACAATGGTTCAACTCGTAAGCATCTTTCTGGGAGACAAGCTTGTCCCCTGGCTGGCACCAGGCTCTTTTCCCTACCATGATCTTCCTGGGGGAAGTTCCAGTTCCTTGAGATAGATCCATTGCCTCAGTCACCTGACAGCCAAAGAGAGGGACACGGTGTCTCTTTAGTGCATCTTCATGCCTGCCAGAGGGTTTCCTGTAAGTGGGAACACCCCCAGGCTCCTCCTACATCTTTTCTCAGCACACACAGGCCCTATCCCGCCCTCTTCCCATTAAAAGGCAGTCCAAAGCCTCTCCAAGCCTGCTCTTTATTCTCTGGAACCCTCCAACACTTTGCAGGACATATCTCTAGCACCTAGGACTATGGCCCCACTACATCACTGCAACTGATCTCTCAGCAGCCTACCCTGGGTACAAGCACTCCTTCCTGTGTTGCTGGTTTTTTTTTTTTTTTTGCTTCTGTTATGACCAGAATTTGCGAGGATTGAACCGGACTGAGGCCCTGATTCTAGTGCAAAGTGCTGAGCGGGCCAGGCAAGGCCGACTACGAGCCACCTTCATGCGAGAAATTAGGAAAGAGGAGGAACGGGATCGGAAGATTCGGGAGAATGGGCGACAGAGATTCAGTCAGGACCAGGGAGCCATTGTCATACAGAAGGTAACCATGGGTGGCAGAAAGAAGGCCGGGGTAGACTCACCTCTCTCAGTCAGAGCTGTGCACAGTGATTAATATCAGGAGTAAAAGTGCCTCAGGTCTGCGGTCCTGCAGCTTGATGCTAAACCCGGGACATTAATCTGCCAATAAACCCAAGACAGTAAGACTAAAGGTGTCTTGGGATGGATGTGCCTGGCACCTCGAAAGCACACTGGTTCATTCTATAACCTAGGTCCTAAAGAGGCTGTGTCTCCTCTCTAGCCCAGTTTCTTTAGGTTGAACTGCTGCGAGGGGCTGGGGATGTATCTAGAGGTTAAGCCCACTGGCTGCTCCTGTAGAGGCCCCGAGTTTGATTCTTAGCTCCCACACTGCAACTCACAACCATCATATCTCCAGTTCAGGGGCATCCGCCACCCTCCTCCTCCAGTTCCACCCTAACTTCCAGTGCCAATGCCATAGGAGACATCAGCCAGCGGCAGCCACCCCCGCTGCTCCCCACTAGGCCTGAAGTCACATGGCCTGGAAAGCATCTAAGTGGCATGTGCCCCCACCCCAGGTGTGGAAAGGTTACCAACAGAGAAAATGCATTGAGCAGGTTCGACGAGTGGAGATGGAGTTCATCGGCATGGTGAGCCTTCCCCGGCCCACCCAGGGCACCCCTCCTTCATCAGCTTCGCCCCTGTAACCTTGCCCCAGGGTTTACCTCCTCCACTGAAGCAAGGCAGGAAATCCTGGGGGAGAAAGAAGCATAAAGACCAGGAACTCACTGAGTTTTCCCACCCCTTGCCCCTCTACAGCATCCCATAGATATCAAATGTGGTGGGTAGGGACAGGAAAGTGAAGGTACAGGCCAGCCTGGACCTTGCATTCCTGACCCAGCTGGAAGGAGAGGCTGCAGGGGTGGGTCCAGCTGGAGCATTCCATTGAACCCCTCCCAGGAAAACCTTGAAAGCCATGTTGGGTAGGAGTGTACCCTTAAACCAGGACTTCTGAGAATGTACCCTTAAGCCAGAGTCTTCTGCCCCGCTTGCTCTGGGAGCCCAGATGAGCTTCTCTGGACTGCTGAGAGTGAGTGCACATGGGCTGTGTAGAGGGAAAGGAGCGAGGCCCTTGTGTGTTGCACATGTGTGTGTCCAGTTCGAGTGAGCACCCCCATTCTCTTAACATGTCCTCTGTTCTCCACCCCTTCCTTCAGCCAGCCAGTCTCTGTTGAAGGCCCTGACAAGTGAGGGTCAGGCTCTGGGAAAAGGAGCTCTACCCTGGATGGATCCTTTGGAGACCTGGCTGGCAGAGGAGGGCAGGACAAGGCTAAGGCCAGAAGGACTAAGAGGAAGGCTTTTTTTGAGGTGCAGGCTGGATGACTACTAGGGTCTGCTGTGCAGGGGTAGAGGTCAAAGACTTGCTAGGAGGCTGCAGAACGGGACCCCCCAGGAGGGAGAGGAGGGGTGGGGGCAAGAGCAGTGGGTGAGGAATGAGCCTGGCCACCCGGGCCCATCAACAGTGTGAGCTCAGCGTTTTCAGTAATTGTCTCTGCGCAGAGTGATATTTAAAATACATTTGGGAGCCAATGAGGCGGGAAAGTGGCTGTGAGAGCGGCTGCCAACTCGGCCGGCGGGCGGGGCATGTGTGGGGGCTGGGGCCCCAGGCACACGGGGGAGGACTGCTAGGGAGGGGAGTACAGCCCGGATGCATCTAGCAAACTCATTACCAGGGTAATTTACACAGACAAATTTCTGCTCCAAACACAATTTCTCCTGATGCAGGCATGCCCGTTGTTCCATGAGGGCATGTGCATGAGACATGGGCATGTGTGTGTGTGGGGGGGGGGG
>NW_022196901.1:19250839-19253617 GCF_008632895.1 Mastomys coucha | reverse complement strand
GGCTGTTGGGAACCGAGTGGGGGCAGGTGTGTGTGTCTAAACATGGGGGCTGGGCCATCCCTTGTAAAATCTCTCTCTACCTCCCCTAGCTCCCCTCGCCCAGCCAGACAGCACGCATGAATGTCCTTGCCCAGGCCTTCATTGGGGAGGAGACACGGAGGACCCGGCAGGTGGAAAAGGAAGAGGAATTCCAGGAAGCCATAGGGAAGACCCACGAGTCTCTCACGGAGACTGAGGGACCCGACATGAAGGAGAGGATGAAGGATCAAATACGGCAGTGGTTTATTGAATGCCAGTCAGTGTCCACCACCACAGCTGACCCAACCTTCCGTACCTCATCCCCCAACTCCAGGCTGTTCTCTCATGTTCTCTCCCTTCTCTATCAGCCCTCACCCTCTCCTCACACTCTCGTCTAGACCTTAAGCCCCACTGTAAGGGGCGTCTGACTTCCCATTTCCCAGGGAGAAGAGAAGGTACCAGGATAGATCAGGAAGAGTGTCTCAAGTGATCCCATAACAGTCCGCCTTGCCATTCTAACTACCTGTTCTTTCTGTCATCCCCATCTCTCTTTCATCCATCTGTTCTTCCTTTCATCTCTCGAACTGCCCCATCTCTGTGCACGTCTACCTCTTCGTCTATCAGTAGTCAGTCATCCACCCACCCCTCCACCATCTCTAACTGTGTTGTATCCACTCAGTGCCCTTACTGGTCGGTTCCCTGATTATCCAGATGAGGCTTCAGGTGGATCCTATCTGATCTTTGCAGACAAGACTCCAGAGCAGGTACTCTTGAGTGGGGACAGGCCCAGTCTATGGTTACAGACAAGAGTGATATGAGAGTAGCAGTGGACTAGAAGAGCCAGCCTAACCAGAGAGCGCTGTGGCCAGAGGGAAGACATGTGTCTAAAGAGACTGGATGGGGTGGAAGGCACTCATGGCCCTGAAGAGGGAATGCTCTGGGAAGACCATTGAGGATGGTCCTAGAGTGGGCAGTGGCTCTGATGAGATCGGTCCTTCCCAGCAACCATCTCCTGTTTGACCCTCAGTGCCATCTTGACACACTTGGCTGTCTCTACATTGGCAGCTCGCCAAGGCTGTGGGAACAGGTTCACGTGGCTGGTGCAGGTAGTGGGTTCATTCCCTTCTATGAAATCCCCCAGTCTCTAGAACACTGCTTGTTATTGGATCCAGGTGAGACTAGAACTGGAAGCACAAGCCCAGGAGAGTAGAAAGAAGGATCAAGAGAAGAATAAGGAGAAAGAGAAGGAAAAAAAAGAGAAGAAGAAAAAGAAAGTCAAGGAAGAGAAGGCCAAGAAGGTTAGCTAGCCCCAACAGAAGAGCTTGTGGGCGGGGAAGGGAGAGCCTGTGGCACCACTGTAGACATATCCGAGGAAGGACCTCTCAGTCTTCTACAGAAATAGTGAGGAGGCAAAGTTGGTCTCCCTTTCCATTCTAGGAGCCAGAAGTGATGTTCAAAGTGCTGCCATCCAAATCTATCCCTGTGATTAGTGCTGGTCACGAGGAATACATGAGTAAGAATGGAAGGCTGAGCTGTGTTGAGCGTGGGTGCAGTGTCTCAGGTCCTGGGTCCTGGACAAAGTCGGCATCTGCTACAGGGGTGACACTGAGAGGAGAGGGAAGAGGTTAAAGGAGTATATGATGGGCGGTGGGTGGGAACATCACTTGCTTTCTTCAGAAGTCTGGAGTCAAGCAGTTAAGCCTAGAGTAGAAGCAGGACTGGTCAGCTAGCAAGGACAGGAGGCTAGCTAGGGACTGTGTGTGTGTGTGTGTGTGTGTGTGTGTGTGTGTGTGTGTTGCCTTTTTTTATGAGGTTAGATATGTGGAAGACCCGGTATGACAACAAGCACCCTAGCCAGAACTTTGACTCTGAGACCCTCCGGGAGGAGAAAAGAAAGCAAGTGGAGATGGAGATCCGGGCACAGGTGGGCACACAGCCTGAGGCTTGCCCCAGCTGCTCTCTCACACCCTCTGCCCACCCTTGCCACTTCGGAGCCCTCCCACCCATCCACAGTTCCCACCCTGCCATCTCAGGCCAGCCTCTACCTACCACCCCATCACCCACACTGTCCCTAGCTTCTCCAGTGTCCCCTTTACCCTCAAGAATCAATAAGGATGTGAGGGCAGGAGGAAGGGCTCAGAGCTCCAGTTAGACTGGGCACAGTGCTGAGCATGCCCCCCTCATGACTGGGGTGTCTGCTGATAATATGTCATCCTTTAGACCCTTCCTTGGTGGGGACCTGGCTTCCAGCAGCCCATAGAAAACCTATAGCTGCCTAGGTCACAGAGATTTTAAGGAGAAGATTTCTGGCTTGGACTCTATTTTGTGGACTCGATCCAAATTAATGGCTGGTGAGGGTGGCTGCCCTCGTCATGGAGAGCAGAGTATGGATTCAGATCTGGTGTGGATAGGATCAGTGGAGCAAACACCTGCCTTGGTGTCTGTCTGTCTGTCCCCTTCCTCCTCTGAGGCTCCTTCCCCCCACCCCACACACACACCTATTCTGCCCTGTTGTGAATCCAGGTGGATGAGCTAATGAGACAGGAACTGAAGAATTTGCGTCTGGCTGTGGACAGGGAGGAGACCAGACCACTCAAGTCTCTAAAGGCAGATCAGGGGCCAGGGCTGGGGGGAGAGGGTACCTGGGGGGTGAGTTGGGAACAGATGGAAATTACCTGCATACTCATTTCCCACCAGAAAAAAGGCGGGAAGAAAAGTGGAAAGAAGAAGAAGGAAAAAGATCTGACCCCAGAGAGGTAG
>NW_022196901.1:19240504-19249822 GCF_008632895.1 Mastomys coucha | reverse complement strand
AGGTAGGTAGGGATCCTGCTGCACAAGGCCCCCAGAGAGGTAGGTGGTAGATCCTGCTGCACAAGGCCAGGATGCAAAGCCCGGCTCTGTTGTTATGTAGCATTAGGGAAGTCACTTTACCTCTGTAAACCCCTAGCCTTGTCAACCAAGTTTCTGCTTTAAAAATGAAGATAACTCTGAACAGCAGCAGCACATTCCTTTAAATCCTGGTGGAGATTGCCGGGTAGTGGTGGCCCACGCCTTTAATCCCAGCACTTGGGAGGCAGAGGCAGGCAGATTTCTGAGTTCGTGGCCAGCCTGGTCTGCAGAGTGAGTTCCAGGACAGCCAGGACTATACAGAGAAACCCTGTCTCAGAAAACCAGAAAATAAAATAAAATAAAATCCTAGTGGAGACATAAGGAGCTCTGAGTTCGAGGCCAGCCTGGTCTACAGAATGAGTTTCCAGACTTCCAGAGCTATATAGAGAAACCCTGTCTTGAAAAACAAACGAAACCAATCAACCAAACAAGCAAACAAACAAAGCTGTGTGAGTTGGTTGCCCCTTGTGAATTAGGGGTGAGGTGTGTGTGGGCGGACAAGTGGATCACTGAAGCTCATTGGCTAACTGTTTGGGCAGGATTGATGGACTTTTAGTTCAGTAAAGGTAGACGATGAGCCATCAAGCAAGGAAAGGCAACTTGACCTTGACCTTTGACTTTAATACACATGTTAACACGCATGCAATGTACCTGCATGCACATATGCACACATCTACATCATACACACACACGCATACACACACACACACACACACTGACAAAGCAGAACAACACGGTGGCTTTATAATCATCATATATACTATCTCCCCCAACCTTTGATTGGTGGTCCCTTCAATCTGTGCCTGTATTAAATACCCCAGGGGTACTGGGGGGCCTGCTAGATGCCAGCTGCTGGAGGGCCACAGCTCACAAGGGCATTCACACTTTATACTTTGTTTGGGAGGCGGGGGGTGGGGGGGAAGGCTTATGATGGTGGAAGGGAAAGATTGGTGAGCATTGTTGCAGGGGGCCTTGGCTTCTGCCACATTCCACAAGGCACTCACTGTGGAGTGTATATCCCCTGACACAGTGGTCAGTACCTCATTTTCAGATTCTGGCTGTCCAGAGCCATGTAGACATTTCTGGTCACAGAACATCGTTACCAGGGCACCCCATGTCGCTTCTTCACATGCTCACAGCCCCATTTCCACTTCCTTCTCCCTTGTCCCTTCTCATTAACGTCTGTGGGGTCCTTCTCCCACAGGTCTGTGGACTCATTGTTTGAAGAGCTTGTTGTTGTTGGCCTTATAAAGAAGTCTGTGCTGGTGACACTCAGTGACTACATTGGTGAGCGCCTCTGCCTCCCACATCACTGCATCCTTGCCCTTCCACACCTGCCCCGTTTCCTGAGGCTTCTTTTTCAACAGATCTCTCCCATAAACACTCACAGGAGTGCCACTCACCAGCTGTTCCCTCCTGGTCCCCACAGGTGATTGTTTCTATCTTGGGTCCACTCTGACTCTGGCAAACAAAATGCCCATGCCTTCCCTATTTGATATACGGCAGAACATGGCGCTGTATGGGGTTCTTCGGCTGGGTGAGAATTCCAGGGGAGTGTGAAAGCCAGGGCTGGGTGGGACCACAGGAGTGTGGCTTTGGAGAGTGTGCAAGATTAGTATACAGTCACAGATCCTTCTGCAATTACACTCAAATTGGGCCACCTTAGAGATCAAGTGAACCCATGACTTGCTCAATCCCAACTGACATCCTGGAGTCAGTCTTGTTCTCAGAGAGCCATCCCTGTAAGTTTATTAAAGGCCAGAGACCAGGAGCCTTGCAAACAGTGTGCCACGTGCTTTTCAATGCCACCCAGCAGGGTGGAATTGTATGGTATGGAAGGAAAAAGTGTGTGCCTCATTGGCCCTTCCACACAGTTCCCTACTGAGGTTGCTGAGCAGGCGTTGAGGCAGACCTGGGGAAGCTGCTCAGGTATTGGGGAAGGTAGTACAGGGCAGACCCTCACCTCACCCTCTTAGCCCCAGGCCTTGGCAGAACCTTCCAGGGCCTTCTCCAGATTACAGCCCAGTTTTGGCCCATTGCCTGCCCCAGCCCTCTTTGCTTCCCCCCAGGCTCCCATGACATACATACCATGGCTCCACATGTCCGCTCCATCCTCCTGGTGGGACCCTCTGGCATGGGGAAGAAGATGTTGGTCCAAGCGGTGTGCACAGAAACTGGTGCCAACCTGTTTGACCTCTCACCTGACAACGTGATGGGGAAATACCCAGGAAAGAACGGAGCACAGCTACTGGTACACATTGTCTTTAAGGTTTGTAGCCTTGAGCTTGAAGCGTGGGTTGATTTCTCAGGTAGAGCCAGCAGCAGGGTAGGCTTTCCGAACACTTTGGGGGCAATCTATGTTGTACTGGAATGAAAGGGACCTGAACTGACATCTTTTCAGTAACCCCTGTGAGAGCCTGTCATCCCCTGAAGCTCCTGTGCTGGGGAATGTGGGAGGACATAGAGACAGAAGAAAGCAAGTAAAAGCTAGGAGCTCGGGGGCCTGAGCAGCTGGGGATGTGACCCTTGGCCTAGGGATGTCTGGCATTTGGTATCTACACGCTAACCTACCCAGGTGGCCCGGGTCCTCCAGCCCTCTGTCATCTGGATTGGAAATACTGAGAAAACCTTCTACAAGAAAGTCCCAAAGGAAGAGAGGAAGGTGAAGACTGTGGGCAGGAGGGCTGGGACGGACAACCAGAGTGTGGGTCCAGACTGGAAGTCTTGCTCAAGTCACTGACACCTTGCTCGAGTGCTCTGTTCTTGTCATGCCTACTTCCCTGACCTCAAAGCTGCCCCACTCAGGACTGATGTGAGGCACAGGCCTAGGCCATGTGCTCTGAGAACAGGGGTCCCACAGCCCCTGTTATCATGAAGGTCCCGAGCCACAGCCTTCCATTCTTGGAGCAGATGGATCCAAAAAGAATAAAGAAAGACCTCATGAAGGCAACAAGACAGCTGAGCCCTGGCGACCGTGTGATGCTGATAGGGACGACGGAGCGCCCACAGCTGGCAGAGATGAAGGGGCTGTGCCGGCTCTACGAGCGAATCCTCTTCTTACCCCGGCCTGATTATGCTTCTCGCTATGGTGAGGCCAGCAATGGAACCCAGGGACCACTACCCTTTTGAGTCTCTGCTCTCTCTCCACCCCCCTACTTTTGCTTCGAGCCTCAATTCCAGCATCAGATGACAGGTCTGGAAAAGCCATAAGTTAGCATCCCAGTTCTCTGGCTAATGACCTCAGTGTAATGGACACTGAGCATGTAAGTAGAAGAACATTTCTATCCTACCAGGTCCCATACCTTCCTGGAGGGACCTGTTGCTCTCCATGGACCCAGAGCTGCCTGGACAAAGGCAGAGGCTGTAAGCCTGGCTTATCTGCTGCTCTCTGACCCTTTGCCCCATTCTTACATCTCTCTGCAGTGCTCTGGAAACGAATGATAGAGAAACAAGGAATGGGAATTCAGCTGACCCCGAGTCTGGACGTTAGTGCCCTGGCTAGGGTGTCTGATGGCTACACACCTGGTCACATTCTACAGTCTGTCCAGTCAGTGCTGACAGAACGCCGACTCCTTCAACTGACCAAGAAGCCACTGGTTGCCTCCGAGTTTGTGGGGCACTTGGCAAGGCTGAATCCAGTATACAGGGAGGAGGAGGAATCCCTTAAGGTAAAGTTGCCAGGCCAGGATCAGTGGGCTGGGCCATGGCAGCCTGGAGTCAGCCCTCTGAATGTCTGGGGCTACTCCAGTTATTTCCTACACTGCCAGGAGAAGGTCAGGACAGAGGCACTTGGTTAGCCCACAGGAACAACTCTAGGGATGGGCAGAGGTGTAGGAGCCAGAGAAAGAAGCTGGGCAGAGCCACCTGGGCTGCTAGCACTAGACACATCTGTTGACTTGGCCACCATCCCCAGAGGAAGGCTGACCTTAGTGGTCACAGAGGCCTGTAGGGTGGGAGGGGAGAGGGCTAGCCTCCCAAGCATGGGTGACTCTATGGCCTGAAGTAATTGGTGGAAACCTGCTGTGATGGATCGCTCTGCCCCCCAAGACTGAGAGAATGATGGGAGAGAGTTGTAAGACTGAAGGGGGGTTGCATCCAGGGAACCAATCCCTGCTTCTCTGCCAACCCAGGAATGGTTTTACAAGACTCCACTGGGAAAAAAGAATATGAAATTTACCAAGGACCAACTGGAGGCCGAGGAGGCCAGACTAGCGAAGGAGAAGAAGAAGAAAAAGTGATGGTCTTTGCTGTGGATGTGATGTGGGGAATGGCGGGTGCTTCCAGAGTTAAAGGTGTGACAGACACATAAAGGCCCAGGTGGCTCCTGAGGGCTCTCTTGTCATCAGTCTTCATAGCTTCCTGTCTCTGGGCCCCACCCCTGGGCCCCAGCTCCTCCAACCTCTGCTCTGGCCGCCAGAGCTCCTCCCACTATGCCTGTGACTTTATCTTGTCTTTTTTTTTCCCCCATGCTGGCTCTCCACTTCACTTGTTCAAGGTACTTAAGGGAGAGGGGATGACAGGAAGGGAAGGACAGAGAGGAGAAGATCCAAAGAGAAAAATGCCAAGTCTAGAAGGGAGTTGGCCTTCCATTAGCCGACAAGTATCCACTCCCTCTATGACCTGTCCATACCTCAGTCTTTTTCTTTATGAAGTGAGGAGACATTGGACAGAAGAGCCTCCAAGGTTGTTCCTGATCTGGGACTCAGTTATGCTAGCTGAAGCATCTACAGAGTGAGGGAGTGAAGGAGGTGGGGCGATAGTGGACCACAGAGATGATAGAGGCAGTGCTCCTGAGTGCTCTTCCTCTCTGTGATGGTTCATAGTTAATATTGACTGACACCTGACAGTATCTAGAATCACACTGGAGACAAATCTCTGGGTATATCTCGGAAGAGGTTTGTAGATTATGGTGGGAAGAGCCACCCTAAATGTGGGTGGAACCATTTTGTAGGATGGGATACTGAATGCAAAAGAGATGGTAAGCTGGGCACTTATATGCTTCACTCTGTGCATGCTGATTTTGGAGGCACTGTGACCACTGCCATGACTGCCCCAACATCATAGACTGTGTTCCCTTGAACTGGAAGCCAGAAGAAACCCTTCAATCTCTGAGCTGTTTCTGTCAAATTTGTTGTTGTTGCGTGAAAGATTTTTGGTTTGTTTGTTCTTTGTTTTTGTTTTTCATTTTGTCACTGTGAAGAGAAAAGTAGCTCTTATAACCTCTCTCCTACAAAGAGGGTTGGAGACTCAAGAGGCCAGGATACTCCTGTCAGCAAGGGCTAAAGAAGACACATTTTTTTTTTCTCAGAAGGCAGATATGTCAACCTTGTGCAGAGGGTGTGAGAAAAGTCAATCAGTGTCCATGGTTAAGAATCAGTGTGAGGGCCAGGCAGTGGTGGTGCACACCTTTAATCCCAGCACTTGGGAGGCAGAGGGAGGTAGATTTCTGAGTTCGAGGCCAGCCTGGTCTACAGAGTTCCAGGACAGCCAGGGCTACACAGAGAAACCCTGTCTCAAAAAAAAAAAAAAAAAAAAATCAGTGTGAGGGCTGGAGAGATAGCTTAATGGTTAAGAGCACTGACTACTTTTCCAGAGATCCCGAGTCCAGTTCCCAGCACCCACATGGTGGCTCACAACTATCTGTAATGGAATCTGATGCCCTCTTCTGGTGTGTCTGAAGACAGCTACAGTGTACTTATATAAATAAAGTAAATCTTTAAAAAAAAAAAAAAGTGTGAACCAGATTAGGTGAGAGCCCAAGTCCAGAGCAACCCAGGACCAGAGACAGCCAGACAACGGAGCTGGGACTAAAGGCTTCACATCATCTGTCTCTCCATTCTTCTGCCTTTTGTCCACACGTTCCTCAACAGAAGCAGCCTCTCTCTCATAGTGCTGAAAAGCCAGAAAGGCTTCCTTGATCACTTCCAGCAATTACGGAGGGGTAGAGGTGCCTTGAAGGAGATGCTGGGGGTCATCCGGGGAGTAAAGCTGGAACCTGGGATGATGATGGGAGGATGCACCAAGAACGGACGGGAGGCCAGAACTCAGGATGGGCAGGGAGTGAAACTTGGGCTGCTTCTCCCCCCCCCCGCCCCCACACACACACTGTTCGGGCGCCTCTCTCTCCAGAGGGAGCTTTCCATCTAGGTACTGACAGCCGGGTGCTATTTACAGCTAGCCTACCGCTCTTGTGCTCTCGCTCCTCCCACACTAGGCTTCTTTTGGCTAGGGCCCAGCACTGCCTGCACAGTTCAACTTTAGCGTGGCCCAAGTCTTGCTTCTTTGGCAGCTTCTCCTAGAAAGCAGCCATGCTTGGGGGAAGACGCTCCCCTCCCTACAGGAGACACAATCCGGGGTGCTTCCGCTCTGCTCCTACCTGCCAGAGCTGGAGAGCCCAGAGGGCCCCCGAGTCACCACTGCTGTGCCGTGACATGGCTCTGCAGAATGCGCTGTACACTGGGGACCTGGCTAGACTGCACGACCTGTTCCCCCCCTGCAGCACAGCTGACTTGCTGCTGGAGAGCCGGACAGCTGAGCCTCGCTGGAGCAGCCACCAGAGGGGTGAGGGACAGCTGGGGGTGTGAAAGCCTGAGATGGGAACTGGGCTGGCTGCCTCAGGAACAGAGGCCCCAAGGACCCAGGGCAAGCTGAAGTCCCTAGCTGCTGTTCCCCGCACCAAACTTTCCCAACAACCTAGCCCTTGGCCCAAGATAGATGTCATGTGGAGCCCAGAATAGCTCCTGTTGGCCATCGTGGCCAGGTCGGGCTCCAACCAGGGACATAAGGACCTCTGCTTCCTCTGCCTATGGTTCTCTTTTCGTTCTCTCTGCCTGTGGTCTTTTCCTCTTCCCTTCTGATACTATCCCTTTCCCCATATGCTCATGAGTTGGTCCCCAGAGGAGTGCAGGGACCAGGGAGAGGCTCGGGGGGACAGATACAGCCTTTGTGCAAGGCTGGTAGAGAAGCCTGACAGAGGGTGTGAGGAGCACCTTGAGAGGGGCCCGGGACCTATCATCCGCACTGCTTCAGGACCTGCCCTTGCCTTTTGGCAGGCAGTACTTGTTGGGGATGTGGGCTCTGTCTCTCGAATCCTCTTGGACTCCAGCACTGGTCTGGCTCCTGATTCCATCTTTGATACCAGCGACCCAGAGCGATGGAGAGATTACCGCTTCAACATCCGTGCTCTGAGTACGGGCTGGGGCATGGAGGGTCTGAGAGGGAGAGAGGAGGGCTTCAGACCGAGCTCTGGGTCCCTTCCTTCCACCACTGCCAGCATCATCCCCTTGACTTGCAGCTCTTTGTTATCCCTTGGGACCTGAGGTCTCTGCCCCTCTCTTCCTAGGACTCTGGTCTCTGACATATGAAGAGGAGCTGACCACTCCACTGCACGTGGCAGCCAGCCGTGGCCACACTGAAGTTCTTCGGTTGCTGCTGAGACGTGGAGCAAAGCCAGACAGTGCCCCCGGGGGCCGCACTGCCCTGCATGAGGCCTGTTCTGCAGGTCATGCTGCCTGTGTCCATGTGCTGTTGGTGGCTGGAGCAGACCCCAACACCCCTGACCAGGATGGCAAACGCCCTTTGCATCTCTGCCGGGGGCCTGGTATCCTTGAGTGAGTGATATCTTATCTTGAATCTACTCTTGTGGGGACAGGATGGGCTGGTAGTATCAATATATAGTCACTTCCAAGACATCCACCCATTGGCTTGGGGAAAGAAACTTCTGCTCCTCTGAGGGAGAGTGGAGAGCTGGGGCAGGAGTCTAGCCTCACGGTCTTCACTGGAGGGTCTGGCCAGCTCCATAGCAAAGAAGATGGTATTGCTGTGTTGTTTTAATGCTCATTGATGTTCCAGGCATGTGCTAGGTATGCTCCTACCCTCAGGGAGTCTGCTGCGCTTAGCCCAGGCTATAAAGAACTAAGTCCCAGTGGGTAGGGTAACAGGTTGGACTCCCGTATCATCGGGGTGCATTCACATCCATGGGGTCAAGGGGGTGCATTCACATCCATGGGGTGAAGAACAGCTTAAGAGCCAGGTCTGGTGATGAATGCTTGCAATACTAACATCTGAGAGATGGGGACAGGGGAGTTGGGGGTTCACAGTCATCTTTGGCTGCATAGGGCTGGGAACGTGGCTCAGTAATGGGGTGCTTGCATAGTCTTCCCAGAGCCCAGGGTCTCATCCCAAGCACAGCACAACAAGAGAATGAATTTAAGCTCATTAAGAAACTGACTGATAGCTGGGCAGTGGTGGTGCATGCCTTTAATCCCAGCACTTGGGAGGCAGAGGCAGAGGCAGGTGAATTTCTGAGTTCGAGGCCAGCTTGATCTACAGAGTGAGTTCCAGGACAGCCAGGGCTATACAGAGAAACCCTGTCTTGAAACAAAACAAAACAAAACAAAACAAAAAAACAACCCCCCCCAAAAAAAACTGATTGACACTTCCATGTATGTCTGTGATTGATCTTCTATAAGGAAATATTCCTTTGCATGACCTAAGCTATTGTGACGGGTGATCCAGGACCCTGAGGTGATGAGACTCCAGTCACTACTTTGTGGTCACAAGAGAATCTGAGCAGAAGGGGCCTTGGAAACCCCATGAACTCAGGCCCATCCTCTATGACTGCATGCCTTGCAGAAAGGGTGACTCATCCTTCTTGAGTCCCCTCCTAAGGACCTTGTCCCCTGGCTAAGCTCACTTTCCACCAATGAGTTCCCACAGTGGGGCTTATCACATTACAGTTGAAGACATGTTCTATGCCGGGGCACACTGGCATACACCTATGCGGGTGTGCAGACAGAAGGATCTGGGGTTCAAGGTCATCCCTGGCTCCAGAGTCACTCAGGACAGCGTAGGCTCCATAGCAAGCTTCAGGTCCAATCCTGGCTCAAAAGAGAAAAGTAAATCATGCACATAAATTAAAGTTTCCCAGAAGCCCTTGCAGTAAAATACATACAATACAAACATTTCCATGCCAAGTGTGTTTTTTTGACATGGGTACAGGCAACAAGGGTCTTTTGGAAGAGCAGCCAGTGCTCTTTCGCTGAGCTCCACCAGCTGCATCTCTGACTAGTGTATCTGTGCAGCCTCGGTGACCTCTGAGATGTGAGATTGATGAGAGTACCAGGGACTGAGAGCGGCCATCAGAAGAACATGTTCCAAACACATGGTGACTGCTTGTGCTTTCGTGAGGATGGCCGAGATTCCTGCAGAGAGAACTCAGGGCTGGGGGTTGGGGGGGGG
>NW_022196901.1:19215530-19240450 GCF_008632895.1 Mastomys coucha | reverse complement strand
CTCTCTCTCTCTCTCTCTCTCTCTCTCTCTCTCTCTTTCTCTCTCTCTCTCTCTCTGTGTGTGTGTGTATTGTATGCATCCCATTCTTAAGGAAGGTCAGAAAAGGCTATAGGAACTGGAATTTGGATGTTTGTAAACCATGATAATGTTGCTGCGTTTTGAACCTGGGTGCTCTGGAAAAGCAGCCAGTGCTCCTAACTCTAGCCCTTCTGTTTTTAAGGTCACTGTGTTGGGGCTGAAGAGGTGGCTCAGCAGTTAAGAGCACACACTGCTCTTACAGAACAGAGTTCAGGTCTCAGCACCCACATCAACCACCTCTAACTCCAGCTTCAGGGATCTAATGCCTCTGAGCACATAGACACACACACACACACACACACAGAGAGAGAGAGAGAGAGAGAGAGAGAGAGAGAGAGAGAGAGAGAGAGAGAGAGAGAGAGAGATTTTAAAAATAACAAAAATCTTTTAAAACAAAGCCCAGAAAGCTGTCACCTTGGGCTGTAATGGCTGGTGCCTATAATCCCAGAACTTTGGAGGCAGAGGCAAGAGGATCGATCATCTGAACTCAGCAGTAGTTTGAGAATAAGCACAGGGGATCCATTGTTAATTCTGCCCTGTGTTTATGGGAAAGCCCAGATAGCAGGAGGGTGTAGGGCCATGAGGTCGCAGAGTCCTCAGTGCTCGCTGTGTTCAGCCCAGCAGCCATGTTGTGCTGTGGCTCTGTGTTCTCATCTACTGCCTCTCCTTGATTAGGTGTGTAGAGTTGCTCCTGAAGTTTGGAGCACAAGTGGATGGTCGGTCTGAAGATGAAGAAGAGACCCTTTTGCACATAGCTGCCCGGCTTGGCCATGTGGAACTAGCATATCTGCTTTTGAAATGGGGTGCATGCCCCGACGTCCGCAATTCTGAAGGTTGGACGCCACTGCTGGCCGCCTGTGATGCCCGCTGTCAATCCCCAAAGGATGCCGAGGCCACCACCAACCGTTGTTTTCAGCTGTGCCACTTGCTGCTGTCGGTGGGAGCAGACGCTGATGCGGCCAACCAGGACAAGCAGCGGCCCCTGCATCTGGCCTGCCGCCATGGTCACTCAGCTGTTGTACAGCTGCTCCTGTCCTGTGGTGTCAGCGCTAATGCCATGGACTATGGGGGACACACACCTCTGCACTGTGCTCTGCTTGGTCCAACTACAGCGCTGGCTCCCAGCCCTGAGAACATAGTTCGAGATCTACTCAATCACGGTGCTGTCCGAGTCTGGCCAGGGGCACTGCCCAAGGTACAGGAGCCATGGGGCAGGGGGAAGGCAAGCGCCTGTGTCTGGTTTGCATCTCAAAGCAGCTTGGAGCATTTGAACAGATAGACGGGCTTCATCTTTCATGCAACAAGTAATCAAAAGTGAGGGAGGGATACAGCAGCAACAAGTGCATGTAAACAGGTTTGTGTGTGAGGGAAGTGCACACTCAGGGTAGTGGGTCAGATGGACAGAAGAGCCAGGACCAACGAGGGCAGCAGTGAGAAGAGCCAGGACCAATGAGGGCAGCAGTGAGAAGAGCCAGGACCAATGAGGGCAGCAGTGAGGGCTCGGGGGGCCTTCTTCAGGCCCTGAGCTGAGGAAGGCAGAGCTTGAAGAGATCTGCACTGGACATGGGCAGGCCTCCCCGAAGGCGGGGCTTGAATCTACTCCCTAAGGCTCAACGGCTCTGAGCATCTGCAAAGGGATACAACCCTGCTTTCTGAAAGTGTAGAACCCCCAGCTCCCCACCTCCGCTAGCTGCTCACTACCTTCTGAAAACAGTTTTGACTGTCATCTTCCAGTTTCAGTCTTATATTAAGTTCCCCGACGTGAATTCTCCTTGAGATGCTGGACTAGGGTGTCCTGGGACGGCCTTGCCCCGCACTGAGTTGAGCTCTATTATATAGCATTATAACACAGAGGCTCCTGGGCCTGAAGTGGGGACAGTTGTTCTCCGAGGGGATATGTCAAAGCTAAATTGGCCTTCTGGAAGGGTAATGGCTCTGGGCAGGTCCCTGCTAGCCCAGCCCCCCTCCCCCAGCCATCCCTGTTGTCCCTGCCTCTCCCCTTTGCTCACAAACGTAGCAACATCTGTCTGGATTCCTAAGCAAGACCAAATAATTAAACAGCCCGAGAGTTCGGCAGATTGGTCTCCCCTTTGGGAAAATACAAGAAAATCAACAATTAACACTAATTAATCTCCTATTAACACCAGATAATTAGGAGACGAGCAATTCCCTGTAATCTGACTGCAGTACTGACAGCTAATGATTTCCCCGCCAGGCAGGGCAGGAAGAGAACCTGGTACAGCAGATAGACATCCCAGAACACCTCTGCCCCTGAGCCAGCCAGCTCTGACCTTTAGCTGTCTTGGGGAGAAGGGTCAGAGTGAAAGACACTGTTTGTCCCTTTCTCACAATCTCAACCCCTCTAGCCTTGGTGAGAGTCCCACCCTCCCAGCAAGGACCACTCCAAGACTCACTCAATGTACCAGGCAAGCCAGCCTCTGCAGTTCTCCAGAAACCTGATGCATTGGGCTTGATGCTGGAGAGGCCAGATGGGGGTCGGACTTTGACGCTTGTTCCTGTGGCTGGCTGTAAGGGAGCCTCTGAAATTCTTTGGCTCCCAAGTTCTTAGCATGGCCTGTAGCCTCTGCTGAAGAAGATGGAGGTTGTAGCATCACAGAGAGGCCCAGTGCCTACCAGACAGTGGACACCACCGGGCTGTTGAGCCTGACTATAGCCTGCAAGCCTGGGGTCCATGAAGAGTAGGCTCTTTCTTGCAGTGGTGGTGCACGCCTTTAATCCCAGCACTGGGGAGGCATTGGCAGGAGGATGTCTGAGTTCGAGGCCATCCTGCTCTACAGAGTGAGCTCCAGGATAGTCAGGGCTATACAGAGGAACCCCGTCTGGAAAACAAAAGTAAAAAGCAAAAGAGAAAAGAAAAGATTAGGCTCTGATACAGGGCACCTGCGTGTGTAAATTGCTTAACCTTCCTGTGCATGCATCCTCATTTGTAAAACAGGGTTCCCTACATCCTAGGGTTAGTGTAGGAAGTACAATGCACATGTGTAACTTAGAACAGGCTGTGGCCTATGCATAGTGCTCAGCATGTATTGGCTAGTGTTCTAGAATGAAGCTGATGCATGAGAAAGCTCTTGCTAAGTTGTCAGGAACCACTCCTGACATAAAAATAATATAAATATAAAGAGCTGTCAGGTAATAAAGCACTGCCTGGGCTGCCTAGAGATGGAACTTAGCATGGGGACTCCCTGGAGAAAGGGAAGGAACAGAACAGGCATTTCCAGCAGAGATGTAATGTAATGCCATGTCCCTGGCAGACTACCAGGCTGACACAGCTCCGATAAGCACTGCTCAGAGACAGGGCACAGAAGTTCTGGCTTCAGGAGTCCCTGGCATTCTCCTGGGTACCAGGGTTTCTCACATTCCTGGTGTGTGCAGTGGTGCCTATGGTAGCATAGGTGCAGGTCACGCGTGGAGATGCTCCCCAGGAGACAGCAATATAGCAGTTCCGTTGCCTCTGAGTGCTGGGATTAAAGACATGTCTAATTTTTTTTTTTTTAACTTAAAACATTCTTTTGTGTATGGACATTTTGCCTTCAGGTCTATCTGCACAGTACATACATTCCTGGTGTCTACAGAAGCCAGAGAGGGCAGTGGATTCCTTGGAACTGTAATTACAATGGTTGTGAGCCGACATGTACATGATGGATCCTCTTCAAGAGTAGCAAGTGCTCTTACCCACTGAGGCACCCTTCCAGGGAGGAAGGGTCTCATAAAGGTCTCATAGCCCAGACAAGCTATGAAGACTGACCTGAGATCCGTCCTGAGTTTTTGTGGCACTTACAATGGGATCAAAGACATCAAGTATGCTAGGCAAGTTCTACCAGATGAGCTGTATCCTTAGCCTCAGCTCTGATCTTTTTTTAATCCTCTTAGGAGCCCTGGCGTGGAGTGGGAGGGCAGTTAGTGTAGTAGGAGGGATGGAGGAGCTGCTGAGCCAAGCATGCCTGCTAGAACGGGAAGGTTCTTACCTTCATTGTGCCTCGGCTTCTCTCACAAGTTGAATCCAATCAAAGTCCATATCTGGTAGAGATAAGGATTAAGGGTCTGTGCCTGCGAAGGGCTAGGAAAAGGATCTGGCACAAGCCGTGTGAACACTGGACACAGTTGTTGATTTTCAGGTTACTACTACCAACTACTACCAACTACTACCAACTACTACCAACTACTACCAACTGAGATGCTTACAGCCACCGAGCCTTCCCCTCCCAGTGTAGGAGCCTGGAGCTAGGGAGAGGTGCTGCAAGCCTGGTGGTTTCCTTCTGGGACGGTGCCCCATATCTCTTTCCAGCTTCAGAGACTACCTGGTACCTTGGCTTGTGCCCAAGGAATCACTTTGACATTGTTTGCTTTGACAGGACCCAAACTTGAGATATATCTAAGGATGGCATTGAACTTTTGATCTTCCTACTTTCTGCTCTTGATTAGTAGGATTATGGGCATTCCATCTGACTCATGTGGTACTAGAGGTTGAACCAGGGTCTTAGGCAAATTACTAAGCTATACCTAAGCCCTGTCCTTTATATGACAATATAAAGGTTGGATAGAGACCGTCCTAATGACTGTCGACTTGGCTGAGTCTGCAAGCATCCTGCTTCCAGACTGAGCATGACGATGCATACCTGTGATCCCAGATTTTATGCTTGTATGTATTAAAGGTCCCCTACAGCAGTGGCTCACACCCACAGCAGCCTGCAAATCTGGCTCCATGGGATCTGACTCCCTCTCCTGGCCTCTTCAGTACCCACAAACTAGTATACACACACAGACACATAGATACATCTTTAAACCCAGTGCTTGGGAGGCAAAGGCAGGTTGATCTCTGTGTGTTTGAGGTCCTCTTTATTTATTGAGAGAGGCTGGAGAGATGGCTTGGGAGTTTAAAAGACTTGATATTCTTTCAGACCTGGGTTCCAGAGGACCATAGCAGTGTGGGTGCTGGGGCTCAAAACCATCTCATAACCATCTCTAATTCCAGTTCCAGAGAATCTAACACCCTCTTCTGGCTTCCATGGGCACTGTGCATATGTGATGCACAGACATACAAATACAAGCAAACTCTCATATACATAAATAAATTTAAATTAAAAATCTTTAAAAATACTTAAGCAAATAAAAATACAAAACAGAATCAAGTAAATAAAACCTTATTTTCAAATGAGGTCTCATACATATCAGCTGTTGGATCTGCAGTGTATTTGGGGGAGAAGGCTGCTGCTCAAGTCATCCAGTCATCCCACATGGCCTCTCAGGATTGTCTAACAAATCGCTTTCTCTTGCAGGTGCTGGATCGCTGGTGCATGTCCCCACGGACCATCGAGGTCCTGATGAACACATACTGTGTAGTTCAGCTTCCTGAGGAGGCCAAGGGCTTAGTGCCGCCTGAGATTCTACAGGTCAGCGTCCAGGACACTGAGCGCACCACTCAGCCTGGCCCCGAGAGACAGTATTCCTTGTGGGGCAGCCATGTCAGTCCTCTATAGAATTACTCAACAACCCGCTCCTGTCTAGAAAAGTACACCGATGGAGTGAGTTCTGAAAGTGGGTGGCGGTGGCTTCCCAAGGCTGTCCTCACCGAGTCCTCTCTTCCTGTGTCCAGAAGCACCATGGATTCTACTCCTCCCTCTTTGCCTTGGTGAGGCAGCCCAGGTCGCTGCAGCATCTGTGCAGATGTGCGCTCCGCGGTCACCTGGAGGGCTGCCTGCCCCACGCGCTACCACGCCTTCCCCTGCCACCGCGCATGCTCCGCTACCTGCAGCTGGACTTTGAGGACCTGCTTTACTAGGTGAGCTCTGGTTTCTGGATGCAGCCACTGTCCTGGGTGGTGGGTGGTGGTAGGCAGGAGGTTAGCAGGAGTTAGGAGGGTTGGAGGATGGTTCTGGTCTGAACCAGCTGCTTCCAGGGCTACAGGAGTTCCTTGGTGCCCGCCTTTCCTTCCAGGTGTGCTGCCCTGTGAACAAAGTAGACCCTCCGGTCAAGGGGCACCTCTCAGCAATGAATGACTCAAGGCGGGTCCATCTTCAAGTCAGGAGTGGATGCCTTGATCCACACTTGAGAGAAGAGGCCAGATCAGCATCCAGTTGGTAGTGATGCAGAGAGGGCACCTGTGCAAACCTATGTGTGCATCGGAAATGCCCAGAGCAATGGTGCAGGTGTTAGCTTTTGGGAGGTAGAGGCCACTCTCCAGAGATTTTGACTTTAAAGAAAAAAAAAAAGTCTACAGTTTGTGTGATTTGGTACTGTCTCCAACAAGCCTCCATTTGCCTTACTGTGGCTCCCTCACATAGAGTCAGGCTAGGTCAGCCCTGTGCCAGCTGCCTCGCCTCTCCCTTTTCTCTTTTTCTCTTCTTTTCTTTCCTTTCATTTTCTTTTCTTTTCTCTTTTTCTTTTTAGTTTTTTTTTTGAGACAGAGTTTCTCTGTGTAGCCCTGGCTGTCCTGGAACTCACTCTGTAGACCAGGCTGGCCTCGAACTCAGAAATCCGCCTGCCTCTGCCTCCCAAAGTGCTGGGATTAAAGGTGTGTGCCACCACTGTCTGGCTCACCTCTCCCTTCAGTATCCAGCGGCAAGTCCCAGGTCAGCCTGCCTCTCTCCTCACATGTAATGGTTGATAGCCTCCGGAGTGAGAGCTTGTCAGAATAGGTGGCCTGGAGGGTAGGCAAGGCGGAGGTGTGTGTAAAGGGAAGCTGGTGGTCAGGGGCTAGAGATGGGAAGCCCCTGGGACAGGGCTCGTGGATATGGTACAGTAACCACAGCTTGGGTGAGTACCAGAGGCCCAGGGTTAGGAACACAACCATTTTTACCCACTGTTCATGTCATCTATGGGTCAGGACACTACCATCACTAGGTGCACATCTGGCTCTTGTTCTTTTTAATCTGCTTTATTAATTTTTCTATATAAGGGTGTTTTACCTGAATAGATGTGTGTGCTACTGTCAAGCCTGGTTCCCTTGGAGGGTAGAAGAGAGAGCAGAATCACCTGGAACAAGAGTTACACATGGTTGTGAGCTGCCATGCCAGATCTGGGAACTGAACCTAGGTCCTTAGAAAGAGCAGTCAGTGCTCTTAACTTCCAAACCATCATTTATTTCAGCCCCTTTAATTCGCTTCTTTAAATGTAGCTTTGTGGTGGCAAGAGAGTGGAGCCGGCACCAGATCTGGGTTTTACCCTCAGCTTTGCCATTAGCTTGTTGTGGAACAAAAGTCTCCTCCCTAGACTCAAGCTTCCTTGTCTGTAAAATGATAGAGCTGGAGCAGCACTGCTCATGCTGCTGTACCAGGATCCTACAAGCTGGAGGTCAGGGCAGCCAGCAGCGAGCTGGGGCTGGGGGCGGGGTGCAGGCAGGGGGAGTGGGAACCCAGCTGCAGAGTACCAAGCAAGTGGGCTGTGGGCTGTGATGTCAAGGGTCCCTTCACCCAAGTTCCCAGGATTTGGAGCACTTTTCAGCCAGCTACAGGCAGCCAGACTATATGGGGTGGGGCTTGGAGGGGAGGCAAGAAGGCCATAGAGGCAAGTGGACTGGAATTGGGTAGACTGGCCTCCGAACTTGGCTTTACCATAACTTTGGACAGACCAGCCAGCTTGGGCTTCAAGTGTAAGGACTGGCGAGAGGCCTCTGGTGCGACCAGAAGGCCCAGGGTTTTTCTGCACCCTTAGCTGTGGAAAAGCGCAGCTGTCTGGTCCCCGTAGGCTGTCTGGTCCCCCGTAGGCCTGCACCTCACAAGGGTAAAGGTTGGGGTCAGAAGATCCAGAGGTCCAGGGAATCCGCTGCAGAAGACGCACTGCCGTCCGGGGTGGGTCTCTCTGGAGGTGCTGTCTTAGCCCTGAGGTGAGGAGTTCTGGAGGATGTCCTACTTTCATTTATTTACCCGAACCTACCTCCTGTGCTCTAGGCTGGGCAAGTACAGAACTTTGGGGGACACCCTCTGTTCCCTACTACTCTGCTGAAAACACTAGGCACACAAGAAAAGGCCACCCACAAAGACAGATGCGAACAGTGATTCGACAGCAACACAGAGTTATTTTGGATTTGATGACAGGGAAACCTCTTTGAGGAGGTTGGCATTTAACCTGAGATCTGGGTGACAAGGCAGGGCCAGCAAGTAAGGAGAATGGGAGGAGAGATGGACGAGTAACTGGGCCTGTGTCCCTCAGGCTGCCTGGCTCCTAGAGGAGGAGAAGCATAGAGAATCCACAAGGTTGGTTGGAGGCCACAGCAGCCATCCAGAGATGAAAGGGGAATATGGGGAGACTAGCCTTGGAATTTTGGGGGCGGATGGAGAGTTCTTGCTGATGGACTACTACATGCTGGACTGGCCCAAGGTGCCTCACGGTTTTGTTTGTTTTTTGCTTGAACAACTAGGTGGGTAGAGGTTCTAATTATTAAGGTAAGGAAGCTGGAGAGGTCTGTGTTAGACAGATTAACCTGTCAGACATGTTCAAAGAAGGTGTGTTCAAAGGCCAGATGAAGTGCATGAATTTGAAACCCTTTCAAGAGGATCCTTTTTTGTTTTTGTTTTTTTGTTTGTTTGTTTGTTTGTTTTTTCAAGACAGGGTTTCCTGGAACTCACTCTGTAGACAAGACTGGCCTCGAACTCAGAAATCTGCCTGCCTCTGCCTCCCAAGTGCTGGGTTTAAAGGCGTGTGCCACCACAGCCCGGCTTGGGGCGCAACTTTCTATGCATCCTGTTGGTGGGTTCTGCGTGTGCGTCTGTTCTTTCTCTTCCACACAGTTCATTTTGTGCTCCCTGACCACTAGGATTAAGGTAACAAATTTAAGGCTGTGAGACACGGTCCTGCTCTCAGAGAATTATCAATACAGCCCCACGGCTATCGCAGAACACATGTGAGCTGGTTAGAATACAAAGAGCGAAGTCCACGTGGAGGGTGAGAGTGCACCTTAGAGGCGCCATATCTGAGGAATACTGGGTGTGAGACTCTTTTTCAAGGAGCCAAGAAGGGAAGACAAGGAAGGTGGTACGAAGGGTGCCTACCATCATGCCTTGCCCCTTAAGGAAAGAGCATTGGAAAGGCTCTTCCTGGGGTTAGATATCCAGACACTTGCAAGCCAGGGAGCTTCCTCCCCAGCCTCCTGGCTGATGGTCCCGCGGGCCCAGAACCTCTCCCTGGTAATTGCTTTCCATAATGTGTTTGCTCCAAACCAATTTCACGCCTCCGTGAGGACTCCGCCCTGCACTGGAGGCGCGGACCTCCCTACTACCAACCTACGTGCCTGTGAACGGGTGGGCTCACACACACCACACTCATTCAACACAACAGATACACCGAGTTTGAGAATCCTGCCACAATAAAGTTGCACATGCCTACATGCGTGCACAGTAGACTTTCGTGTACAATCCCCATGCTGGACCTCTCACAGTGGAGTAAGAAGCACTCTGAAGCTAGGACCTCTTGCCTGATTCCAGTTCCTTTGCCCTTGGCATCTCTCCTGACTAACGCCAGGGGGCGCTGCGGCACTCCATGCCTCCCTCGTGTAACTGTAGTTGCGTTCTAGTGCCAGCAGAGGGTACCCGCGGACAGAAGCCGAAGAGACCCAGGGTGGGAGGGTACTCCAGCCTGAATGAGTCAGAGACATGGACCTGTTGGCTTTAGAACACTTTGCTCATTCTTTGTGTCTAGATGTAACTGCCAGCGCATGAAGGAGAGGCCAGAAGATGAGGCCTGACATAGGAACAAGCAAAACGGGTAGATCAAATGCTTTATCCAGTTGTAGAGGAGCATACCTATGGGGGGATTCTCTATGAGTTTGAAACTGGTCTGGTTTACTGGTCTATATACAAGAACTAGGCTAGCCAGGTCACATAGTGAGGCTCTGTACTTCTTTTTAGAACAGATAAGTAAACAATATATTTAAGACTCTCCAACAAAGACATGAAAACAAAATTAAAATAATTCCTGTGTAGGAGCATTTCCCAAGGCTATGTACCACAAGAGTGGGGCAACTCAGAGTACACGTACAGTTTCATTTTATTTTATTTATTTTCAATAATTTTAGATATGTATACCATGTGCATGCCTGGTGCCCAGAGAGGTCAGAAGAGGGTTTCAGATTCCCTGAAACTGAATTACAGAAGATTGAGAGCTGCCATGTCCTCTAGAAGAGCAGCCAGAGTGCTCTTTAAGGGTGGAACCGTTCGTTACTCTATCTCCCTGGCCCCATTTTAGGAAAGACCCGGTACTAGATGTTCAGGGATTCAGACCATTTCTGCTTGTTCAGATGTGATGGGTTTGAGGGTAAAGGCATCTGTCCTTGATCCTAAAGTGTTGCTGACAGGGAGGTGGGTCTCTTCTGATTGGGCAGGTATGTCCTTGCTTTGTTCCCTGCAGGAAAACTCATTTAGAAGGAGGGAGCCTGGGATTCATGATATCCTTGCTTCTCAATTAGTCAGATTAAATAATATGCTTCCTCTCTAAACACAGAGAAGTCAAACGGAAACCATGGCCGTGTGGCTCAGAGAGGAGCAGGACGTCTTCCAACTCTTTTTAAATCCCGACTATGCTCCCCCACTTACAATGTGGTCTGAGTTTCACCCCAAATGAAAGGGCAGGGATAGAGTGTGGGCTGCAGCAGTTACCCCCAACATGTGATACTAGATACTGAATATCAAAGACGGAAAGAAGCACTCTTATGAGCCCAGCAAGGCCAGGGGCGGACTGAAGATATGAACGGGTTACAGAGCTCAGTATCTGGCACACACTTGTGAGTGACTTGCATGCTGGGATTTATTGGTACCAAAATGTAAACGTCCACCTCTTCGCTAGCTTCAGCAGAACGTCTACTGCTCTGAGTATTAGTGCTGGACAATACACTCTTGGCTTGAAGTAGATGACATACATTTTTGAGATCAGAAGGTCTTTACCCTTGAGACTGTGAGAGTGCACGATCCATTTTGTGCCACAGAGAGTGGTAGGCTTGTTTAAGTGTGCATGCACTAGCAGAACTTTGGGACAGAGATATTTCAACATATATCCTTTTGAGCTTTTGAAATTTTGTTCCATGTGATGTTATTACCTATGCAAAAAATGAATGCAATTACTTTTAAAAATGGCTCTTCTCCATGTGTTATTTGATTGGTGCGGAAGCTGTTCATACAGCTTTAATTGCAGTAATTGAAGATCAAAGTTCCCTCCATAATTCATCAAGTCAATAAGCCTCTATTATGTATCCAACACTGTAAAGCCATCAAACCGAGTACTTGACCTCTCCCTTCTTAAGTACAATACACTTTTGAAATCTGGTCTTCATTATCAGTACCATGGAAGGCTTGGCTGACTTAACATAGGTTGCTCGGAAGACTATCTTTAGCCAAAGATGAGCTCTAGTTGTTTATTTAAGCAGGAGTTCCCAGACCTAGGCTAATGCACCGCACCTGTGCTTTCCCTAAGTCTAGGCATCTCCCCAGTCTAGGCTCTTGTGTTCACTGGAAGCATGGAGAGCCCAAAGTATACCAGGACTGCACAGACATGGCACCATCTTCTTTTCACCTCTCTGATGAATTCTGAAGGCAGGATCCCCCTCCTCTCCTCCCACTCAGAGGGTCTCACTGTGTACCCCTGGCTGGCCTGGTCTCAGGTTCAGACTGGCCTAGAACTCCCTATGTAGCTGAAGATGGTCTTCAATTTCTGATCTTCCTGCTTCTGAACATCAACAGGAGCTACCACAAAAACAGCTCAAACCTTATCTTACTTAATCCTATCTTGGTGCTACCCTGCTGGCATCATTGTGACAATAGCTCTGCTCACAAGCTAATATGATCCTTCTGCCTGGGACAAATGTCAGAGCCCAGTATCCCCTTCAGCCCAGCTCTGTCCTCTATGAGCGTTCTGTAGGTTTTCCTCTGTATCTAAGTAGGACCATTTGCATTCCTAAACTATATCCTGTTGAATCTGTCTGACTTTGCTCCTTTTAACTGATAGGGTCTTCCTGATCGCACCCGAATAGTTCCCCAGTCCAAAGGCTGCACTTTTGCTGGCCAAGCTTGCTCTCCATTTGCAACTTTGAGCCCCTCTTCTTGCTTATCTTGTTCTCCCTCTCTGACCTGAGGTGCTTACGCAGCCAAAAGCCAGTGACTTTTGCCTCTAGAACGACAAGTCTGCTGCTGGGAATCAGAGGAGGGGGACAGTCAAGGCAGAATGGGGGAGGTGAGCAGAGTCATCTGCAATTAGCAGATAATTAGCGCTGCTGACCCTTGGGGCTCATCAGCGCTCCTGGGGCCAGCCCCCAGCAATCAGCCAGGGCAGGTCGAGAGTGTCAGGCCTGAGAATGAATAGGGCTCATCAGACGCACTGGAGCTAGGGAGCCAATCAGGGAAATTAATGGCGAGAGAGAGAGAGAGGAGAGAGAGAGAGAGAGAGAGAGAGAGAGAGAGAGAGAGAGAGAGAGAGAGAGAGAGAGAGAGAGAGAGAGAGAGAGGTGGAGGGAGAGAGAGAGCAGGGAATGAGAAAATAGACGGATAGAGAATCAAAAAGAGAGGAATAGGAATTTAAAAGGAGGCTAAAAGACAGGAAAGAGTGAGAGGAAGAAAAAGAATGGGAAGGGTGGGAGGGAGGGGGTGAACGTGAAGGAGGGGAAAGTGTAAGCACTTGGTCCTGTGTGGGCACCCAGGAATTCCCACAGAAGCGAGAAGTTGGAGATGGAGGAGAAATGAGGGAGAAGAAGCGAGAGCCAGTGCCTTGAGAATCGAGTCCCGGGCAGAGTGCGAAGGGACCCGGAAGATTGTAGGAAAGCGGTCGCCCACGAGTGGCCCCGGGCGCGCACGGGGCCCTGGGAGGAGAGCGCGCCCCCTGCTGCCCCGCGCCGTGTCCGGGCTCCTAGGGATCGCCACTCGGTGCGCCCCGAGTCGCTCTCGACGTCCCGCGCACCCCCACCCTGCCCTGCCGCGCTCCTCTCGCCCTTCGAGCCGCGCCGAGCCCGGGCCGCGTGGGCTGAGCCGGGAGCAGGTCCGGGCGCGGGGAGGGGACCTGGCCAGCTGCCGCCGCCGCCTCCCCGCCCGCCGCAAACTTTCACAAAGCGGCGGGTCCGGCCTCATCAATCTGCATTAATAATAGTTGGTTGGGCCGCGGGGGGCGGGCGGGGTCCCGGGCCGGTCGGGCCACTGAAAAGGCGCGGGGCGCGGGGCGCGGGAGCCGGGCGCGGCGGCGGGCGGAGGGAGCAAGTGAAGCGTAATTTGAGGAAGATGGATGAGTCCGGAGGGCGACACCCCCAGCCCGCCCGCCCGCCCCCTCCCTCCTTATGAGCGAGGGAGCGCGGCGCCGGAGCCACACCGCGCCGAGCCCGCGCCCCGCCGCCACCTCGGCCCGCGCGCCCGCAGCGAGCCCCGCGTGTCCGCGCGGGGCGCACGGCGGGGCCCGGGCAGCGCCATGCAGAGAGCGGCGGGCGGCGGCGCCCCCGGGGGCAGCGGCGGGAGCAGCGGCGGCCCCGGCGCCGCCTTCTCCATCGACTCGCTCATCGGGCCGCCGCCGCCGCGCTCCGGCCACCTGCTCTACACCGGCTACCCCATGTTCATGCCCTACCGGCCGCTCGTGCTGCCGCAGGCGCTGGCCCCCGCGCCGCTGCCCGCCGGTCTGCCGCCGCTCGCCCCGCTCGCCTCGTTCGCCGGCCGCTTGAGCAACACTTTCTGCGCGGGGCTGGGCCAGGCGGTGCCCTCGATGGTGGCGCTGACCACTGCGCTGCCCAGCTTCGCGGAGCCCCCCGACGCCTACTACGGGCCCCCGGAGCTCGCTGCCGCCGCCGCCGCCGCCGCCGCCTCCACCGCCTCGAGAAGCAACCCGGAGCCCGCGGCCCGGCGCACAGACGGAGCGCTGGATGCGGACGAGCTGCTGCCCGCGCGCGAGAAAGTGACTGAGCCCCCGCCGCCCCCGCCTCCGCACTTCTCAGAGACTTTCCCGAGTCTGCCGGGTAAGTGCTGGGACCAACACGGGTGTGACGGTCAGGAAGTCCCAGACCTGAGTTCGGTCCAAAACTCCCGCCATCCGCTTGGAGCCCTGGAGTGCCGGACTCCAGATCGTACGAGGTGTTCAGTCCGGAACATCTCCAGGTCCCAAAGCCCTGCTCTGGCCCCGGAGCGTCTGAAGCCTCACCGACCTGCTTCTCTCGGCATTACAGTCCACAAGCCTCGCCTAAAATCCCTTCGTTTTTCTCCTCTCAAGGGTTGTGTTCCTGAGGGCCCCAGCAGGACCCTAGGGTGACAGCATGCTAGGGGCAACTGTCAGTTTAGTACGTGGGGGGCATGGGCTTTGTGGATGCAGGGCACAAAGAGGGCCTGGTGAGCCTGTGGCTTCACCTTAGCGGAGGTCACTCTCTAATTCTCCTTTAAAATGGATCTAAACATTGGAGAACCAGGTAGGGTGCTGGACCAGAGCTGGCCAGGACTGGAGATGCTAAAGGCTGGCAGAGTATGGGTGTGGCATAAAGACTTGGAGTTGAGAATCCTGCTAAAATTCAGCTGAGCCATCATTTAAGAGCCCTGGACTCTCCCCGGGAGGATCCCTTCTCCACAGAGGTGTAGTAAAACGAACCCGGAACCCTGATCAGAATCCATTCCCTTGAAGCCCTCTTGTCCTGACCCCGGTATCTACCCTACAGCGGCTTCCTAGCCAGGCAGAGCCAAGTGTTCCGAGATCAAGGCTTCTGCGATCTGATGAGTTCTAATTAAGAAAGACAGCTCGTGCAAGGGTAGAGGGCTTACAGTTCCTTCACACTAGGATGAGCCCACTTCTACTCCACACAGTTCATGGCACTTGGGTTGGGATTGGAAGGACCTGAAGGATTTGGAGGCTGACCACAGCAGAGGCAAGAAGAGGGTCCACGAATCATTGGCTAGGACAGGCAATTTCTGATGCCAAGTCCCTGTCGTGAAACTGTCCTCAGTGCGGCTCACTCTCAGACGCCAGTGGCTGTCAAGAAGCCTGCCTTCTATTTTTTAATTTGGTTCTGGACGTTTTGGCTGTGGGGATTCATCTGTTAATTCCTTTTACAAACTGGTTGGCCCAAGAGAATCGGAAGTCAGAGCAGCATCTCCTTAGGAGGACCTTAGGCAGAAGAGCGCTCCCAGGGATAGGAGACAGGATCTTCAAGACCAGAGGGCAGGGCAGAGCTTGGAGGATGGAAACCAGCAGGAGGTTCCTAAAAAGGAAGGACAGGGCTAGTTCAGACACAGGGAAGAGAGCAGGGCTGGATACTGAAGAGAGGCTGTAGAGGCCACAGGACAGGAGGCAAAACCAGGCACACATAAGAAAGCTCAGGGCTGGAGGGAAGTGGGAGGGACACAGGTGGAACGGAACTGAGAGGGTGTGTCCTTAGCATGGGAGAACGACCCTCATCCCCACACTTCCAGGGCCCTTCTGTTCTTTCTCTTTATAATGGAGGTTCTTTTCTGAAATAAACCCAACACTGGCAATTAAATTAACCAAATATATGGACAGAGAGGAAAAGGGTGGAAGAGAAATACTGAGAAAGAAGTTAGACCTGTGGTGGGGGGTGGGGTCCGGAGATTGCGACTAGGGCATGGACTGTTTGTGGAAAGAGGAAGTCGGGCTGGGCTGAAGGAAAAGTGAGCAATGTTACTGAAAAAAGTGTGCAGGGAAGAAGAGAGTTCTGTCATTCGAGAACTAGGAGAAAGCTAAAGGAAGCCGCCGCCTGGGGGGGCTGAGTTTCAGTACTAGGAGTGTTATTCTCTAGGGGGTTTCAGGACTGAGGGCGATTGGTGACTGGAGACACAGAGAAAGTGAAGAACACATCTCCTGATCTAAGAAAAATGTAATCCAGAGGGGGGAAGGAGAGGTGTGTGTGTGTGTGTGTGTGTGTGTGTGTGTGTGTGCTGCTACTGAGCATAGAGAAAGGGCTTTGTTAGGACTATAATGGCAAAGAGACCTCACCGTGGAGTTTAGACAGTCTCTGTGCTGAAGGTCATGCCCCACCCTGGGAAGATCTATGGTAATATCACCATGGGTGCTACAAGAACAGTAAAGAAGGAGGCTTCAGAGGAAACATCCAAGGGGAGGGCCACAGGGGCGGGGTCCTGGCCTGAGACTCCTTCAGTATAGCTGTCCCAGCCCTTTGACAACCACTCACCTACTTCCTAGGTGTGAGTCACTGAAATGTTAGGCATAAAATCAGGGGATGTGGGCACATGGTCACTGAGGGTGGTGAGACATGTCTATGGATGGACTGTCTTGGAGGCCGTGGCGTGGGCAAGACAGTTCTCTGCTGTGTGTGATGGAACAGGGGCCTTTACAGAAAAGAGTCTGGGAGCAGAGCAGTCCTTAAAGGGAAGAGGAACAGCTGCTTTCCTGGTAGGAATGGGTGGGCGGCACTGTTGGAATTAGTGGTCATCCACACTTGAATGGGATAGCTGGGTGTTGTGGCACCTGTAACCAGGAGGTAGAGGCCTTAAGATGAGGAGGTCAGAGTCAACCAAAGCTACATATTATGTTGGAGGCTAGCCTGGGTTACTTAAAGCCCTATCTTTAAAAAGAGAAGAAAAGAAAAGAAAGAGAAGAGAAGGGAAGAGAAAAGAAAAGAAGAGAAGAAAAACTTACAGTTCAGACAATGAAAAAGTTCCATTCTTTGGGAATCACAGGAAATTTTTTCAATTAGTTAAGAATTAAGAAAGATGTCATTTTCTGAGAATTGAGGAAGAAAAGGCCCAGAAATGCATTTATAATTTGAGTGTAGGGGTGAAAGCTATGTTAGCAATGAAAAGAAGATATAAGTGAAGAAATGATGGGTAGAAAAAGTACTGAGTGTGGTAGATTCAGAGAGTTCTAGGCATGGAATGGAGCGGGGACAGTGGAGCTAGTGGGGCAGCCTTTTAATAGGAGTGAAAAAGACAAGAGGATCTGGATGAGCATTGGGGATTAAATATGGATCAATATAGGCTGGGATGGGAAATGCTTCCCTAGCACAGGGCAGGGCATTGATTCTGTACAGACACACTCTCTCTCTCACACACACACACACACACACACACACACATGCACACACAGTTGCACATGCTAAACACACACACACACACATGCACATGCTAACAGTAGAATCCGAAGTAGTGACAGCTGACTACTAGAGATATCAAGGAAGCCATACATTAATGTGTGTATTTTAAAGGTTTTCACTACTCACATTAAAAAGATAAAAGAAAAGGATGCAATGGGTGATAACAATCTTATTTAATTAAACACGTCCAAAATACCGCTTCAGCATTAATCCAATAAATATTTGAACGGCATATTTTGTATCCTCCTTTTATACTGTTTGAAACCCAGTTCTACTTTCCCACCTCGGCTTTCTTCAGACCAGCCATGTTTCAGGAGCCGATGGTGACCATATCCACACATCCTTAGGGCCTGAAAGGGCAGGCTTATAAAAGTGAGGGAGGACGGAGATGAGGTGATAGGCCCTCAGCACCCCTCAGCACCCCGGGAAACATGCAGAAGACGCCAGGGAGCTCCCCAGGACAGACCAGATCCAGTCCCAACTGGGAGGGTCAGAGCTAGGCTTGAGGGTCTGAGGAAGCTGAGCATAGTCAGTCTATCTAACCTGTGTGTGAAAACATGGCAAGGCTGTGCAGCAGTCAGCTGATGATTGGACAGGATGCTGTCTGCTGCAGAGTGCTGGGGGCGGCAGGGGTGGGGGATGACTGTCCTTTGGGGGAGTGCAGACCAAGGCTTCAAAAGAGAATATTTGGAGTGTTCCAGTGGAAGGGTGGACCGCTTGAAGGCTTAGACAGCGAGTGGGGGTGGGTGCGTCATGTATAACCAATAGATAGGAGATAAAAACACAAAGAGAGACTGATGTGAGACAGGACACCAGGTTGAATGCTGGACAAATTAGAATTTTTGTACCTAGGGCAGTGTAAAGGATGTCAGCACGTGAAGGATCAGCCTGAGAGATGCCAATGTCATGAGCACCATCTTTTAAAAACTGAACAGGGAAGGTTTTGTTAATTTCCAAATGGAGATTGCAGTAATAATGGTAATTACAAAGGAGACCAGGAAACTTCAGAGGAGTGTGCTAGTCAAGGGCTGATTGCTCTAAGCTGAGCACCTGATTGCAACTAGGGAACATTTTTAGATGACCATTAATTAATTTCTGAAAAGGTGCCCGTTATGACTGTCACGATATGATATTTACCTGTGAAAGGGAAATGGGAAACAGTGTGGTATAGAGCCAGCCAGAGACTTCTGCATTCAAAACAAGAGGGGAATGTCTTGTTTTAAGTGACAAAGATCCAGAGTATATGTTCCTAGAACTTTCAAGAAGATGCACAGAGAGAGTGATTGTCCCACTGGCGTTTAAAAGGTTTATTATTCTGTTTCCCAGGCTGAGCTCAGACTCACTGTGTAGCCCAGGCTGGTCTCTAGCTCACACTCCCGTCTGCTTGAGCCTCCCTCCATGTGTTAGCACTCAGGCTGTGAGCCACTGCACTCACCTTGCTCCATTGAGTTTTCAGGTTTTATTTTTATTTTATTTTACTTTTATTTATAAATTATGTGCATATGTGTGTACAGAAGCCAGAGGAGTGTTGGGTCCCCCGAGGCTGCAGTGACAGGTCGTTGTGAGACACTTGACATCTGTGTGGAGGAGAGCAGTGTATGTTCCTAATCACTGAGCCAAAGGTCTTATATATCCTAGGCTGACTTCAAACTCACTGTGTGCAGGACGATCATGGACTTCTGATGTTACAGCCTCCGACAACCCTCCACTGACTCCTTCCTTCCTTCTTCTCTCCCTCCCTCCTCCTCCCTCCTTCCCTTCCTTCCTTCTATCCTTCCTTCCTTTTTCCCTTTCTCTCTTTTTTTTTTTTTTTTGACACAGGGTTTCTCTGTGTAGCCCTGGCTGTCCTGGAACTCCCTTTGTAGGCTAGACTAGCCTCAAATTCACAGAGATCCGCTTGCTTCTGCCTGCCTAGTACTGGGATTAAAGGAGCACACACCACCATAGCCTAGCTTCTCTTTGCTCCTCTCCTCTCCCCTCCCCTCCCTCCGCTCCCCTGACAGGATCTCTCCGTCTAGCCCTGGCTGACCTGGAACCAGGCAGGCCACAGTTCCCAGAGCTCCTCCTGCCTCTGCCTCTTCAGTGCTAACAATGATGGTGTGTATGCCTGTGGTCAGAACTCCACTGACTTAAAAGGAGACAAGTGAGAGATGGCATCAGCTCTTGCTGTCAAGCCTGAAGGCCTGAGTTTTAAACCCTGGGACCTACACGGTGAAAGGAGAGAACCGGTTCTCAAAAGTTATCCTTTATCATCTGTGCTCATGTACACACATGTCATCTGTGCTCATGTGCACATGTACAACATGTCATCTGTGCTCTTGCACACACATGTCATCCATGCTCATGCACACACATGTCATTCATGCTCATGTACACACAGACACATTAAATAAACACTGTAATTGTAAAAATTAGAAAAGACGAATGGTGCCTTAGCTCAATGTGAACATTAACTTAGCAGCTCTGACACAGACTCCAGTCTCAGCTTTGTTATTTATTTTGTTGTCTAATTTTGATAAGACACCTGCTTCACCTAGAGACACTGTCGTTGTCTGTCTAGTGTAGGCCCTGTATGTTTAAGACACTCTGGGAGATTTCCTCATCTAGATCAAAAGTTTTCATTGAGGTGCTTGTATGTATGTTTGCTTGAGTGTGTATGTGTGTACGTGTATGTACATGTATACATTTGTGTGTGGTATTTGGCTGGGGTTTTCTTTGTTTGTCTGTTTTTGAGACAGAAATTCCTTATGCTTGCCTGGAACTTGCTATGTAGTCCAGGCTGATCTTGAACTCATTCTCATCTACCTGCCTCTGGCCTAAGGGTGTGTGCCACATGCAGCCACTGAAGGGGCCTTTGAAGTTCCTTTCAGTTCCTAGACAAGTGTTTAAAGCGGGGATCCGAACTTGGAGGACATCTTGTCAGGAGTCTGCCGGGATCGGGGAGTAAAGCACCATGCCTCTTACTGACTCCTAGCCAAAAGTCCTTTAATTTGTGATTATGGAACAAAAATCATGATTGTCTTAGCAATACAAGAAGTTTTTGCCATGGATAGAAACATACTTCATGAAAGTTTATGTTCTTTGGAGAGACTCTGGCTCAAACAAAAAAACAACAAATTTACAACATAATTAAATTAAAATAAAACATATTTTTAATGACATGTGTATGTGTGTGACTATGTGTGAGTATTTGCAAATACATACAGCTTCTGAAGGTTGGACCTGGAGTTATAGGCACCTGTGAGCTTCCACATGTGGCTGTAGGAACTGACCTCCGTCCTCACCAAGAGCAGTAAACACTCAGCCCCCAAACCGTCCCTCCAGCCCTCATACCTGTGTTTCTGAGTGTAAAAGTGTACTCTGCTTCATATCTGAGAAGGGGTTGCCTTTATCTACCTGCCAGGGAGTTCATGGGACAAAGGTCATGACGAACCCCTGAGGAGGACAAATCCCAGTTTCTGATAGCCCCGGGGGATTGGAATGGGCTGTAGTGCAGCTTCTGTGGTGGCACGTGCATAGATTACAGAAGACTAGCAAGACAATTCCTTTACTTTTGTTTGTTTGTTTGTTTTTCCTTTTTTTTTTTTTTTTTTTTTTTTTTTTTTTTTTTTTTTTTTTTTTTTTTTTGCTTTTCGAGACAGGGTTCTGTCTCCAGGGCTCTGGCTGTCCTGGAACTCACTCTGTAGACCAGACTGGCCTCGAACTCAGAAATCCACCTGCCTCTGCCTCCCAAGTGCTGGGGTTAAAGGCATGTGCCACCACTGTCCAGCTCCTTTTGGTTTTTGAGAGCAAGGTTTCTCTGTGTAGCCCTGGCCATCCAGGAACTAACTTTGTAGACTAGGCTAGGCTCGAACTCAGAGATCTGCCTGCCTCTGCCTGGGATTAAAGGTGTGTGCTACCTCTCCCAGTAAGAGAAGATAGGAGGGAAGAGAAAAAAGAGGAGGAGGAGAAGGAGGAGGAGAAGGAAGAGGAAGAGAGATATAGTTATAATAACAATAATAATGACTGGGCATGGTGGTGCATGTCTTTAATACCAGCTCTCCAGAGTCGTAGGCAGGTGGATCCCTGTGAGTTTGAGGCTAGGCTGGTTTATGTAGAAAGTCCCAGGCCAGCCAGGACTATACAACAAGCCTCTGTCTCAATGCTACAGCTGCTGCTGCTGGTAGTGGTGGTGGTGATGATGATGATGATGATGAAAATATTTCCATTGGGAAGAAGAGAGGATATAATAATATTATGAGCAAAAATGCTTTGTGTTGTGCTAAAGACTGCTCTAAGAAGCTGCAGGAAAGGGGTTTCCCTCAAAGGTAGTTGAAGAGTTGGGTCTTTTCCATGAGCTGACTTGATATTAGGAAATTGGAATCAGGTGTACAAAGAAAGAAACTTAGGTGGGCATGCTAAGAGAAGAGTTTCGGTGGAGGCAAGAACATTACTTGGAGCAGCGGTCCCCAGCCTCTGGGTCTCCATCCTCTGAGGGGTTGAAGAGCCCTTTACCACAGGTCGCCCAAGACTGTTGGAAGGCAGGTATTTACTTTACGAGTCACAACCATAGCAAAATTACAGTAATGAAGTAGCAACAAAAATAATGCTATGGTTGGGGGTCACCACAGCATGAGGAACTGTGTTAAGGGCTCACAGCATTAGGAGGGGTGAGGATGACTGACTTAGGGGTGTGGGGCAAAGCCTGGGCTGGGTTGGGAGAAGCAGCTGTGTGTGAGCTGGAGTTAGAGATGGTGGTGTGTCACAGCCTGTGTGCACAGACGCGGGGAAGCCTGGGCTCCTGCTGTACAGGAGGGGCTGGCAAACTCTGAACATGAGGGAAGAGTGGCCAACTTGGAGGGATTTGGAGACACTATTGACTAGGGAGTGCTTCGGGGAGAGGCAGGTTAAGGGAGGGAGGCTAGGGGTTGAAATCAGGTATCCTCAGGAGAGACAGCCCCATGTTGGTCAAAGCCACCAAGTAGGGTCTCCATTGGCCCCTGGGGAGAAGGCTCCTTGTGGCAGGGAGCCTCTGCATGTGAGGTAGACCCCAGCTGTGGGAACCGTGGGCACAAGGGCCATGAGCACACAGCTCCATGCAAAGGATGAGCCAAGCAGAAATGTTTCTGACCTGGGTTTCAGCAGCAGATTTCCAAACTATGAAGCACGGGAAAGAGGGGTCAGAATAGGGCTTGTTGCAAAGCTAGAACTCTCATGGGGGGCCGTGGGGAGAGACCGTGCAAAGCCCTGAGTGCCGGAATCCTGTGTATTATGCACATGGACACAGAACATTGAGACATTGGTCACATCGCCTCTCTTCTTCCTCATCAGTGAAATCAGGGCTTTGAATTAAGTTATCGTCAAGCTGGTTCCAGTTGTACAATGTGCTTGAGTTTATTGTTTGCTTGTTTATTTGTCTGTTTACTTAAGAGATGAGGCGGGCCTCACAGTTCCAGGCTGGCCTACAGCTCATAATTCTCCTGTTTTAGCCTCTCAATTAGCTGGGATTAGAAGTGGGAGCCACCAACCTCGGTTTACAAATCTGCTTGATCCTTAAGGATGCCTTTACTGACGAGCTGGAGAGATGGCTCGCCACTAAAAGCCCTTGCAGAGTACCTGGATTCAGTTCCCAGCATCCATGTGGTTGCTCATGACTGACTGTAACTCTTCCAGATGACCTAATTTCTCTTCTGATACTCGTGGGCTTGTGTGTGTGTGTTCATGTGCACGTGTGTAATGTTTAATATGTATTAAAGGCATCCTGAACAAGGGGTCTGAGAATTCTTTGCTTCCCAATGTGGAGCGGCCATGGAGAAGGCAGGGGCAGACTGGCTGTGTACATAGTGTGGTGACCGGCTGGCACGATGGCTCAGCGGGCACTGACTGCTCTTCCGAAGGTCCTGAGTTCAAATCCCGGCAACCACATGATGGCTCACAACCACCCATAATGAGATCTGACACCCTATTCTGGCATGTCTGAAGACAACTACAGTGTACTTATGTATAACAATAAATAAATCTTTAAAAAAAAAAAACATAGTGTGGCGACGTCAGGCCTAGGTTTAAGACTGAATTTCCATCAGAGACTGGGGAGGTGGAACAGGTTGTGTAGTTGAAAACTGGATGTGGATTTTGTGTGTACCCCATGTGGTTGGAGGAGGCAGCAGGAGCAGGAGATGCTAGCTGGGCTGTGGAGTCTTGCCCGGCCTTCCCATGGCTGCCTGTCCAGTTTATTCTTTATGTCAGATAACACTGGAACGTCGTTTCTACACAGAGTGTTAGCAGAGGGAGGAGCTGAGGTACCAGGTCAGGTTGTGCTTGGGAATCATGGGGCTCAGAGCTAGTGTTGCTATTTCTTTGAGAAAGACAGCCAAGGCTAACCCGTGAAGCCTCGGTGGCTTTTACCAGGGAAATGGGGGCCGAGGTGTTATCTCACAGTTACTAGGCAAGCAGGAACACCCTTACATTGAGTCCTGGATGTAAAGGAATTATCACTGGAGGGCTACGGGTGTAGCTCAGCCAGCAGATTGATTGCCTAGCATGTGTAAAGCCCTGAATCAGATCCCCAGAGCCAGGTGGTGGTGCATGCCTTGACTCTAAGCACCGAGGAGAAACAGGCAAGAGGTTAGAAGTTCAAGGGCATCCTTAACAAATTTCAAACTCGAGCGTTTGAGGCCAGCCTATCTCTACATGAGAACCTGTAGGGGTGAGTGGGAGCTGTTGGAGAGATGGCTCAGCAATTAAGAGCACGGGGTTTAGTTCCCATCACCAATGATAGCTACAACCTTTAGTAGCTGCAATACAAGGGGATCCAATGCCTTCTGGTCTCCATGGGTACCAGACATACATGTAGTAAACAGACACTCATTGAGGCAAAACACCTAAACAGAGAAAAATAAAATTAAAAATTAATTAATTAAAAGGAAAGAATCATCATTGGTAGCTTTCTACAAAATTTTGTTGTGAGATATCTCTTTACTGGGAGTGGCATAGAACGAGGTGACATTATTTCTGGAGTAGTGGTGGACACAGCAGTCTGAGGAGTTTGTAGGAGACGGCACAATGGACTATCTCACTGACTCTAATACAGGTTCAAATTTGCCTTTGCCTTCCCTTGCTTTGTGGGGAGGGGATAGAGACTGACTTTATAGGCCAGGCTAGCCCTGAGCCATGGTCTTCCTGCCCCAGGCTCCCAAGGACTGGGACTCCACATGCAAGCTACCATGCTCATGTCTACGTCTACCGTGCTCATGTCTATGTCTACCATGTTCATGTCTATGTCTACCGTGCTCATGTCTATGTCTACCGTGCTCATGTCTACGTCTACCATGCTCATGTCTATGTCTACCGTGCTCATGTCTATGTCTACCATGCTCATGTCTATGTCTACCGTGCTCATGTCTATGTCTAGCTCTCTCTTTTCTGCAGGATTTCTAGTTGGCTTCCCATTTTGGTTTCAGTCTCTCTCCTGTGCCCCACTGGGACCTGATCTCTCTGCCTTGCCAACCTTTCCTCTTCATAAGAATTCCTCTGCTCTTAGGTGTGTGTTTCAGTTTGATGCTGTTGACTGGATGACAGTAACACATAGCCTGGTGGGTTATGGAGAGGTTTAGGGTCTGAATGAGCTCCAGACGAGGTGGTGTGCTGAGTGACACTCGAGGGCACAGGGCAGGGTTGTTTTAGATGGAATGTTGTAGGTTTGGGGTAGGGGGCTCATCTGTATGTAATCTGGTGATTGTAGCTGCTTCTTCTGAGAGCATCCCCTGCCAAGCCCCCCATCCCACTCCCCACCCCATCCCACTCCCCACCCCTCCCCACCCCCCACCCCACCCCA
>NW_022196901.1:19172148-19215470 GCF_008632895.1 Mastomys coucha | reverse complement strand
CCCCACCGCACTCCCCACCCCATTCCCCACCCCACTCCACTCCTTCTCCTAGACGAGTTTTCTCTGTGTAGCTCTGTCCTAGAACTCACTTTGTAGACCAGAATTCATAGAGATCTGCCTGCCTCTGCCTCCTGAGTGCTGAGATTAAAGGCTTGTGACAGCATTTATTTAACCATGCCCCAAGGACTGCTTGTAATGATAACCCAACCTCAATTTTAAAAAAAATATTTATTTATTCATTTGTTATTTTATTATATGTATGTGTGTGCTTGAGTGTGTGTATGTGTTCCATGTGCCATCAGATCCCCTGGAACCAGACTTGTGACGTGGGTGTGATATGACCCTGGGCTTGAGTACTTGGAACCACACCTAGGACCTCTAGGAGATCAGCAATGCTCTTAACCACTGAGGTTAGGTCTTCCGACCTCGATCTTGGTCTGGCTTCTCTGTCATCACTTCTTTCTTTCCTTAAGGCACTGTCTTCATCTGCAGAGAGAAGTGGAGGTGGGGGGCACACAGCACCAGCAGCTCTCAACTGTCACAATCCCTGCTTAACTCAGGATAACACTCAGGGGCTCGGGATAGCATGTTGTTCTTGGTCCCACCCAGCCACGGGCTAACCTGATCTCAGAAGGACAGAGGAATGTGATTGACAGGCTACTTGGTTCTGGGCAGCTCAGGAGAGAGAAGGCCCTAAAGAAAGTGTGAAAACGAAGGGAGACAATCACAAAGTTGGACTGGCCCAGAAATAAGACAGGAAGAACCTCTAATTTAAGCATGGCAGGGTGAAGGAATACTAGAGGGAAGGGGCTCAGGCTCCTCAGGGCTGGCGGAGGACTGAGGAGATCAGGGAGGCTCTGAGACACAGACCCACAATGAGGAAGGCAGAGTTGGAAAACTTCTGCCCCTCAAAGGCTGAGACAGAGTATGAGAAAGTACAGAACTTGATACTAAAGTGAGCCTGTTTTCATAGCCAGCTTTTACATTTTAAAATTTTATAGTGTGTGTGTGTATGTCTGCAACATGAGTGTGGTTCTGGAAGAGGCCAAAAGAGGGCATCAGATCCCCAGAAGGAGGGTTAACACAATTGTAATCCACCCAACATGGGTGCTGAGAACCAAACCCAAACCCTGTCTTAACTGTTGCTCCAGTTCTTAGCTCCTCTTCGGGACTTGTGTATTCCTGGCTGATTCTCAGTCCACTGTGTAGCTAAACGTGGTACTACGTGTGGTTTCATGCGGTGCTGACAATCACATTTGGGGTTTCATGTACACTAGTCAAACTCTCTACTAAATAAACTACAGCCCCAGCCTTCTCTACACACCTCACTTTTGGTTATGAGCCTAGCTTTTAAGGCTGAGCCACTTCTCCAGCCCAGCCCGTTCCCCTATTTTGAGACAGAATCTTAACCTGTAGCTCAGGCTGGCTCTTAAACTCACTATCCTCCTGTCTCAGCTTCCCGGATGCAGGGATTACATGTGTGTACCACTATATTACTTTCTCTTTTTAAAAATTTTTAATTGTGTGTGTTTGTGTGTATCCCTCTGGGCATGTGTGTGTGTGTATGTGTGAATATGTGTGTCTCTGTGCATGTATGTGTATGTGTATGTGTGTGTCTCTCTGTATGTGTGTGTGTGTGTATGTGTATGTGTATGTGTGTGTCTCTCTATACGTGTGTGTGTGTGTGTGTGTGTGTGTGTGTGTGTGTGTGGCTACGTGCATGTGTTTCTGTGTGTATAAGTTGTCTTAGGGTTTCCATTACTGTGAAGAGATATCATGATCAAGGCAACTCTTATTAAGGACAACATTTAACTGGGGCTGGCTTCCAAGTTCAGAGGTTCAGTCCATTATCATCAAGGTGGGAAGCATGGCAGCATGCAGGCAGACATGGTGCGGGAGATGCTGGGAATTCTACACCTTGTAGAAAGTGTAGTCTACCAGGAGAAGATTGTCTTCCAGGCAGCTAGGAGAGTCTCAAAGTCTACCCCCACCGTGACACACTTCCTCCAACAAGGCCACACCTCCTCATAGTGTCACTCTTTGGGCCAAGCATTCAAATACATGAGTCTATGGGGCCAAACCTCTTCACACCACTACATGAGTGTTTGTATGTGTCTTTCTGTGGGTATGTGCATGTGAATGCAGATGTCTACAGGGGAGCTCCCTGGACTTAGCCATTGTTAGCCTCCTGAAGTGGGTACTTGGAACTGAACTCAAGTCCTCTGCAAGAGATGCCCTTAGCCGCCAAGCAACCTCTCCAGACCTAGGAAATATACGTTCAAAGAAAAGGAAAGCTGACTGGTGAGATTCCGTCACACAAGCTATGAAGGGCAAGAACGGTTTGGTGGAAATTTTGCCTTGGGGACGTTGGGAAAACTTACCTCCTAAAA
This sequence comes from Mastomys coucha, assembly GCF_008632895.1. Classification (NCBI taxonomy): domain Eukaryota; kingdom Metazoa; phylum Chordata; class Mammalia; order Rodentia; family Muridae; genus Mastomys; species Mastomys coucha. Next base: position 19,213,080 of record NW_022196901.1, on the reverse strand, counting down.
AGAGTGTGGTGCTTGGTGACAGGTCTTTTCCTGTGGCAATTTCAGGAATTGTCTGTGAGCACATTAGGTGTGATTTGGTAATTAAATTAGAGCTGTGTGTATGTGAAGGGAATCAGGCTTACATTTGAATTTGATAAGAAGGTTATTTTGGGCTGGAGAGGTGGCTCAGCAGTCCGGAGCACTGGCTTCAGTTCCTAGTACATGGTGACTCACAACCGTCTGTAACTCCATACCCAGGGATTTTGGTGTTCTCTTCTGGTCTCCTTGGGCATCAGGCACACACTTGGCACAAAGACACGATTGCAGACACAACAGTCACACACACAAAAATAAACAAAAACTTTAAAACGATTTCCTCCTGGGGGGGAGGGGCAACTGGGAAAGAGTTGTGACTTCAAGTGGGGAAAAGGCTGGGATGAGTAGAGAATTCCCAAAGACTGAGCTGCAGGGACACTGCATCTGGGATGATGCAATGTCCCTGGCTGTGGGACTTAGGAAAAGCATTTAATCTCTCCGTAATTCCACTTCCTTTACCTGGAAACAAGATTAGTGACTCTGTGTCTGTGCTGATACATGAGAGCAGTTGAACTTCAGCAAGTGGCTCAAGGTAAAGAAAAGCACATGGAAAAGCCCAAGGCTACACAAGGGCACTCTGCAGTGGTCTGTTAGAGTACCCTGAAAGGTTGCTGGTGCTGAAAAGGCATGGGGTCTAGTTTGCTTTCTGATGTTGCAATAAAACATTCTGAGCAAAAGCAGTTTGGGGAGGAAAGGGTTTCTATGTCTTATATGCCCTAATCACAGTCTATCATCAGGGAGCCAGGAGAACTTCATCAAGAACTGAAGCAAAGGCCACCGAGGAACGCTGCTTACTGGCTTACTCCTCATGGCCTGCTCAGCCTGCTTTCTTAAAGAACCCAAAATTGTCTTCCCTAGGATACCACTGCCCGAAGCAGTCTGGGTCCTCTCAATCATTAACCAAGAACATATCCTCAAAGACACAGCCCAACTTAATGGAGGAAGTCCCTCCATTAGATTCTCTCTTCTCAGACAATTCTAGCTTGTGTCAAGATAGAAGAACTAACTGGGACACATGGGGACTCGGAACTACCCTGAGCTTGTCACAAAGCTGTGAGAAGCAGGATGGCAGTGATCTATGAACGTCCCTTGTTTACATGAAGCAAGGAATGTGGAGGGGTGGGAAGATAGTAATGAGAGACATGGATGCTCTCTGTGACACAGCAAGCTCCAGAGAGACTGTGGCTTGCTAACCCTGTGCAAATCCAAGGGATGAGCAAAGAAAGAGCTGAAAAGAGTCACAAATGGGAGATAGTCCTGGCTTGCAAAGGGAGGGGTTCAGTCATGGCACCTGGCTGGCCAGGGCTCTAGGGACTGGAAAGTACAGGTATCTTTGGAGAATTGACCCCACCTTCTGGGAAAAGGCTGAGTGGCTGGGGAGTAGGAGGAGGGGTAGCCCTTGTCCAGGGAGCAAAGTAGGGAGATGCTAATGCCATTGTTTCTCAAGTAGAAGAGAGATGGGCTCTTCCAGTCCAGCAGACAGCGACTCTCCCCTAAGCCATCACACAGCCTTAGCTGGGACGACAATGAGCCGCTCAGTCTGAGAATAAGTCTGAAGAAGATCCTTCATCTCACTATCCTTGGTGACTCCAGTGCAGGTTCCCCTCTTTAGTGGGCAAGTCTGGGGCTGCCCAAGGCTGGCCTCAAATTTGCTACCATCCAGCCTTGACCTCCCTGGTGCCAGGATTTCAGGCATGCACCACCACAGCCCCCTTGACACTGTGTATTCCCCACACGGGGAAATACCTCCCAGAGGTTCTGTGTGGCTGCTAAGCTCCTCTTTAGCCTGACTGAACCTTTTTTCCCATTTATTTCTGAGATTATCATATAATTACAGCATATCTCCCTGCCCTCTCCTCCTTTCCAACCCTCTCTCTCGTGCTCTTTTTCAAAGTCTTGACCTCCTTTTTCATTAATTATTATGCATGCATACATGTCACTAACTACCCCTGCTTGGTCTGTATAGCATTACACATGTGTGTGTTTGCAGGGCTCATTACTTGTTACTGAATAACCAACCGGCATGCTGTTCCCTGGAGAAGGCCATTTCTCCCACTCTCAGTATTCCTTAGTTGCCTGTTGTTCATTGCTTGACCTTTTCCGTCCATGGGACTCCTCTATCTGGAGCCACTGCCCTTCCTGTGGGAAGCAGCCACGGTCCACATGTGTGTACACCGTGTGGCCTGAGTGCGGCAGTGTCTGGATTCAGTGGGTGGGTGTGTAGGGGCATGAGCTCTATGCGTAACTGTAGTTCAAGCTTTGTGATTTCTGGTTCCCAGGACGATAACTCCATGAGGAGCCGTCCCATGAACTCTGCCTGTTTCCAACTAGCCAGCTAGAGGCCGAGGCTTCTCCACAGGCTCTGAATTCACAGGAGCCTAGTACACTCTGGAGCCATCCTAACATCCTCACACAAGGTCACACACAAGAGCAGGACCTTTCTGCCTGCTCGGCCACCTCCCTAGCACAGTTAGGGTGCTTGCACTTGAAAACCTTTTTTCATTTTGTTGAAGATTTCCTCCGCAAGAATAATTATTTTCCATTATAAGATGTTGGGGGTGAGGGTATGCTGGAGAGGTGGCTCAGCGGCTAAGAGCACTGGCTGCTCTTCCAGAGGTTCTGAGTTCAATTCCCAACAACCACATGTTGACTCACAACTATCTGTAATGGGATTCGATGCCCTCTTCTAGTGTGTCAGAAGACAGCTACAGTATACTCATATACATAAAAATAAATAAATCTTAAAAAAAAAAGTTGTTAATGGAAGTTGGCCATGCTAGCTCATGCCTTTAATCCCAGCACTGGGGAGGCAGAGGCAGGCAGATCTCTGTGAGTTTGAGTTCAGCCTGGTCTAGAGAAAGTACCAGGACAGCCAGGGTTACTTAGAGAAACAAGGCTTCCAAAACAATAACAAGAACAAGAACAAGAAGAACAACAACAAAAACTCCACCACAAATACAAAAACAAAAACAAGAAAAAGCAAAAAAACAATCAAAATAATTAAAAGGATGTTCAATGGCATCCTGGTTTGTCAACTAAGTCCATTTTCAGCTGGAAATTGACTTCTGTGGATCTGACATCTATCTAGTCCAATTTCTCTAAATCAAACTTTGCAAATAAAAAGTTTATCAGAAAGGTCTGACAGCTAGGATTGGTAAACACAACCCATACATGCAATCCCTCAGGAGGTAGAAACAGGAGGTGCAAGCTCAAGGCCAGCCGGCCTCCTTAGGAGCTCTAAGCACTTTGAGAGAGACTTAATCTTGAGGGAGCAACAGGGTTATTACTTCGGCTAGTTTTCAGTCATCAACAAAAATGTGTTGTTGGGGTTTTTTATCTTGACTCTTTCACCACCAATACTCGTTACAAAGCAGATAAATGGAACTAGCTTGCTTTTCTCTTCTTTTTAAAAGCAGGGTCTTATTTTATAGTCCTGGCTAAGAGACTCACTGTGCATATCCGACTAGCCCTGAATTCATAAAGATCTGCCTGCCTCTGCTTCCCAAGTGTTGGAATTAAAGGTGTATACCACTATAACACCACACCCAGCTGCATTTTCTTTCTCCCTCCATCCCTTCCTCTCCCTTCCTTCTTTCTTTTATTAAAAATATTTATTCATTTTAATTTTTTTCTAGTATAGAATAGAATTTATTTGGGGGCATGGGGGGGCAGGAACACGTGGAGAGAAGGATGGGAAGGGGAAGGGGAAAGAGGGAGAAGAGGGTCTGAGAGAAAGGGAAGGGCCAGAGAGGCTATTCATTTTAGTTTATGTGTGAGTGTTTTGCCTGCATGTGTGTGGGTGTACCGAGTACATCCTTGGTACCCAACAAGGTCAAAAGAAGGCATGGGATCCCCTAGGACTGGGGTTATGAGTGATTGTGATGAGCCATCTCTCCAGCCCCTGCATTTCATTCTTAACTAAGTTATGTGGAAATGGTAAGCTACGTGGGCTGCCTGCCTGCCTTTTGTCTGTGGTAGCTGAGTAGTTCATGGGTAGCTGAGTAGTTCATCCATTCCTGGTTGCTGACTCCGTCCCAGTTCTCAGCGCGCCCTCTTCTGGTGGAGCAAAGAGCAAGAGGCAGCAACACACATGTCAGTACTGGGGGTCGGGCAGTACTGTTTAACCCCCATCCCCATCTTATCTGTCTCTATGAAACCCAGCCTTTCACTGTCCAGTCCACCGTTTTGTTTCTCTGCCACTTCTCTCTGGCTTCAGCCTCCCTTCTGCTGCCCTTCTGCTGTGTTTCCTTCTCTCCTCTTGTGATCTCCTCATTGTTCCAGAAGCTGTGCTTTGAGGCCTGTGGCTGTGTGTTCCTCTCAGTTGCCCCACCCCCACCCCGATCTAGAGGTAGCTTATCAGAGTCTTCAATGTCACGATCATACAGGCACAGACAGAAACTCTTGCCCCTGCCACTCAGTGTCCCACGGGGATCAAGAAACAGAGAGAGGCCATGAACCCTCACTCCATGTGTGGCTTTAAAAGCGGCGCTGAGGGTGGCCTGCTTGTGTGGGCTGCAGTTACTGAGTCTGTCTGAAGACAGAGGGATGGATGAGATTATCTCAGGAGGGCTCTGCCAGACTGAGGAGCTGGGAGCCTCCTCTCAATCATCATCAATTTAGATTTATTGGATGCCCCCCGAGGGCTTGGCACTGTACTAAATGATTCCATCCTTCAAGCCCTGAAACCCAGTTTCTGGCTTTTTAACACTGTTTAAAACACTGCACGATTGGGCTACATTTTGTTAACCTATTATGAATTGCTACAAAGTATGTTTTAAAAATTGAAACCACAAGACTTAGAAGTGAAGAAAATTTCCAATGCTATGACTCTTAGCACCAGAGGATGCTGTGGCATTTCTCTGTGTATGGGAAGGTCTGAGGCACACTGGACAGAGGGTGGAGTGATAGAAGAAGAGGAAGGGTCCGTTCTGGTGCTGGGAATGGGTAGGGTTGAAGCGGGCATCTCAGAACGAGAAGAAAACCGATGAGGAGGGTAGTGCATGCACATGCTGGAAATAGCTGTTTTTGTTATGTTAAGTATTCATTAAGTGACTACTTTATAGGTAATTTTTTAAGATACCAAAGCCACAACTGTGAATAAGATATGACTGAAATCCTTATTTTCACGAAGCTTATATTCTAATAGGAAGAGACATAGGTTTTTTTTTTTAGATTTATTTATTTACTAATGTATGAGTACTTTGTCTGCATGTATACCTGTGTGCCAGAAAAGGGAATCATATTCCATTACAGATGGTTGTGAGCCACCATATGGGTGCTGGGAATTGAACTCAGGACCTTTGGAAGAGTAGCTCTTAACCACTGAGCCATCTCTCCAGCTCGAGACATAGCTTTTAAAAATAAATAACATTAATGTCACATGCTGTGGCAGCAGATGAGTCCAAGAAGCATCTTAATTCCAAGAGGATGAAGGAAGAAGAGCCAGTCTTAAGGAGTGGAGGAAGGAGCTGATGCTTGATCTCAAGGAGTTGGATGCTCCTGACAGAGAGGGCTGGGGACAGGTCAGAGAGGCAGATTTGTGGGGGTTTGGATGGGTCCATGAGAAGGAGAAATAAATATTGCGTGGTGTCATGGTGGAGTTTGAAGATGGGGCAGCATGGCGAAGGTGAAAGAAAGGTTGAGAAAGGTTGAGATTTCCATTTGGGACTTGAGAAGTCTGGATCTGTGGAAATAAGAAAAATGTGAACAAGACCCCTTAGCAAGAGGAAGGAGTACACCCATGTCCTGAATCTCTAACAAAAGATCAATTGGTTTTTATTCCATTATTTATGTATATGAGTGCCTGCATGTTATGTCTGCGCTGCCTGTGCATGCAGTACCCGGGAGGAACAGAAGAGGGCATCAGATCCCTTGGAACTATTATTACAGATAGTTGTGAGTCACCTTGTTGATGGGCACTGGGAATAGAACCCTAATTCTCTGCAAGAGCAGCCAGTGCTCCTAATCGCTGAGCCATCTCTCCAGAGTCCAGGCCCTAAATCTTGCCATGTCTGTGGCCAGGGTGAGGAGTGTGGTAAGGTCTGTCATCCATGTCTGGACTTCCCTGTGGGGTTGGTGATTTTTCTAGACAGCATGAGGCACCTGAATAGCAAGCTGCTTACGGGAAGATAAGAAGGAGTTTGGAACCTGTCTGGGCAAGCTGGGCAAGGGCACCATGAAGATGCTGACTGCAGTGTGGAGTCGGGGGACATGGCCTCGGAGGCAAAAGCCTCCCTGGATCCTGAGGAAAAGGAGAAGGCATGAAGGAACAGGTGTGGACTCACTGGGAGAAAACGGGTTGCTGACTACAGGCCCTGTGGGAGAGGCTGCAGTAAGCCAGGACTTTCATCTGCCTGCCTGCCTGCCCGCCGGGTGCTGTACTCTGTACGTGCCACCCCTTACACGCCATCACTGCACCGGGATCCAGTCTGCTTTGAGCCTCGCTCTGATCATGCCTCGGCAGTGTAAGTTTGCCACGTGGAGATGGGCTGCATTCCTATTTTCATGCAGTCCTACCTTCTCTGAACTCCTGAGTTAGAGTCCTTGTGTTCTTCCTACTGGGTGGTAGGCTGTCTTTTGAATTTCTGTTGTTTACTTAGGCAGGAAAAAAAAAGGGGGGTGTTGTAAAACTTAAGCACCGTAACTGCTGTGTGAAGGAAAACCCCACACAAACTTAGTTCAGGAACAATGATAACTCAATTGCTGGGAGCAACAACTAGAATTCTGAGCTTGTAAGCCATATTAATTCTAAATCCTCGAAGCCATCTAATCCAGAAGACACTAGTAGCTACATCTTGTTCTGTTGCTAACTCCATCCAAAAAACCCCTCTCTCCTGCTTCCTCTCTTCCTCGGTCTAACCCGGAAGTCCCATCTACTTGTCCAGTGATTGATTCCTTTATTCATTAGGCGGTTCTTATTCATTAGGTGATCATTCAATGGTTCACAAGAAGTCACCTGAGTTGAGTAGGTAACTCTTTTCTGGTCCAGACAACCCGTCTTGGGAAAGCAGAATTAACATCAGAGTACAACAGCACCAGGGCCATCCACAGCTCACTGGAGTCGAGGTCTCCACTGAGTCTAGAGCTTATTGTTTCAGCCACACTGGCTAACTGGTGGGCCTCCAGGATCTGTCTGTTTCTGTCTTACATACATCTAGGGTTACAGTGTGTGCCACTGACCAACTGTGGCTCTTTATGTTGGTGCTGCAGATCCATACTGAGTTCCTCATGCTTGTACAGCAAGCATTTGCCTGCTGAACCATCTCCCCAACCCTGAAATGTGAAATGCCATGCGTGCAGTCATGATATCAGTGGACAGGATAAATCCAGTGATTGATTTACCTTTAGAACTGACTGCAGATTAAAATGTTTATACCCTGGGAGGACAGTCACCCACTAGGAGTCAAGTGTCTTCCCACATTCCGTTTTCTAGTTTCTTCTCATCACCTGTCTGCCTCTGCCTCCTGCTGTTGCCTGTGGCCTTCCCTGTGCACACCTCTTATGGATCCTCAGGAAGCTTCCATTGCTGCTGTGCAAGCAGCCTTGGCAGAAGGGCCTGAGCAGGAAAGAGATGATAGTGTGCTGAAATCAAGGATGAGCCAGGGGACCAGGGGGCCAAGTGATAGACAGGGAGAAGGTGTGACCACAGATAAAGGAGAGGTGGCAGTGCTGGGGACCTTTCTATCAGGGCACTTTAGTTAAGAACAGGAGCCAAGCAGACCAGACTTGGGCCTGGATCTAGTTGACACGTCTGAGAGTAAGTATACCTCTTGCTCTTGGGCCTAGAGGACTACCGGGAGGACACAAAGGCTGTGTGCAGTGCCTCCCAGCCAGCTCCCACATTCCTTCATCCTGGGACTGCAGGGCTGGGTATGGAGGCCTGTTGTAAGTGCAGCATTGGGCTTTGGATAGGTACCACACTTGGTACCTGGTGGTGGTGGTGGTGGTGAGCACGCAATGGAGTGGTGGGAATGCTGAGGGGCCACTGTCATACATGATGCCTTCCTACTTTTCCATACTGAAGTCGGCTGGCTAAAAACCTTTTTTCCCCATTCTTTGTCTCTCCTAAACCTTTTCCCGCTGCCCACTGGATGTCTGTCCTGTCTCCTTCTGACCCATCTCTTTCTCTCTGAATGTGTTGTCTCCTATTGGCAATTGATCATTCCCAACCATGCTCCCACATACCTTTTCCAAACCACTTTCTTCTTGCCCTTCCTTCTCCATATATCTGTTCTCCACCCCAGCCCTCTCTACCCCCACAGCAGAGGGGAAGGTGTACAGCTCAGATGAGGAGAAGCTAGAGCCCCCAGCAGGAGACCCAGCAGGCAGCGAGCAGGAGGAAGAGGGCTCAGGCGGTGACAGCGAAGACAGCTTCCTGGACAGTTCTGCAGGGGGCCCAGGGGCTCTTCTGGGACCTAAACCGAAGCTGAAGGGAAGCCTGGGGACTGGCGCTGAGGAGGGGACACCAGTGGCCACAGGGGTCACCACGCCTGGGGGGAAAAGCCGAAGGCGGCGCACTGCCTTCACCAGCGAGCAGCTTTTGGAGCTGGAGAAGGAGTTTCACTGCAAGAAATACCTGAGTCTGACAGAGCGCTCCCAGATCGCCCATGCCCTCAAGCTCAGTGAGGTGCAGGTGAAGATCTGGTTTCAGAACCGCCGGGCCAAGTGGAAGCGCATCAAGGCTGGCAATGTGAGCAGCCGTTCTGGGGAGCCCGTGAGAAACCCCAAGATTGTAGTGCCCATACCTGTGCACGTCAACAGGTTTGCTGTGCGCAGCCAGCACCAACAGATGGAGCAGGGAGCCCGGCCCTGATAGAGCTCCCGGGGACCGGAAGTCCAAGAATCTGAACCTGTGCCTGCCCAAGACTCACTGGGTACTGCAGCCTAGAGCTGCCTGGTGGACCCTGCTCTGGGAGAGGCCAGCTTGTTCCCGGGACACATGACTATTTGGCCTGAGGCTGTTCTAGAGATGTCAGGACTAGGGGTCTCAGGGATGCAACATTCATTCTGATCCGGGAGAGCTTCTGGAGCAGAAGTAGACTCCTGAGGTGGGGTGGGCAACCTCTGACAGGGGTGGGGGGTAGTCCTGGTGATACCAGCCTGGGGCCATAGTTCCTTATTTATTTTGTGTAAAGTTTGTATATATGGAACTATTTTGTCTTTGTCTGTCTGTACCCCAAAAGGGGACTGGGAAATTGTTTCCCTGAACCTCACCCACTTTGTCCACCCTACTGCTTTGCTGCTCTTTAGCATAAGGACATGCAAAGAAATGGAACTGTCATGGCCAATAATGGGGGTCATCATCAACTCCCTGGTCACTCCTAAGAATCCCTCCACAGTGTATTCCTACACCTCCAGTTCCCACTGGGCTACTGTCTTCCCACTTCCTGTGAACAAACCCATCTGCTTCTGGTGTCTTCTCTTTGGGAGAAGTGGCACACTTCAGGGAGAGACACACTTCAGTTTGCACTGAAGGGAGACCTCGGTTTAGCTTGGAGAACATGCAAGTTATCTACATAGAAGATGCTGCCCTGTCAGTGATTAAGGCGAGGAGGCTCACTCCACCACCTGAGCTAAGACAGAGAGGCACACAGCCTCATCTCTGCCTTCCTCTATTTAATAAGCCAGAGCCTGGGGCAGAGGCCCATTGTCTGTCTGTTTTTGCAACTTTCACTGTGTTTTCTCCTGTCCATTACATTGTGAAGTTGGGTTCCCACCAGCCTCTTCCATTACAGAAAAAGATAGGTTGAAAGAAGCCACTATCAGATGGACAGGACAAGGGTGAGTCCAGGAGGGTGGAGGCAGAGATTATGGGCAGATGATGTAAACCCACAGCCAGAGGGCTCTAGGTATCCCCAGAGGCCTTAGGGAAAGATTCCTACAGAAGCCCACTTGCGGCTGCTGTCATGGTTAACTAGCTTTTTGGGGAGAAACAGGACCTGTATGGATTAGGGAGAAAGGAATAAAGCTGAAGAAGAATGGATAAAACAGTTGCCAGCGAGGGAGAGGAGCAAGCAAAGCCACGCACATTCCTGACCTGCCTTACAGGCCCCCTCGACCACTGGTGAGCTGAGTGGCAAATAGTCAACATCACATTCAATTAGCTGTTGAATGCGTCACGTGAGACCAAGATGGTCTCTGTCCTTGTCGGTCCGTTTCTCCCACTCAACTCTCTACCGAGGATACAGACCTGTCTCTCTCTGATCAGGCTTAGGAATGTAACTTTGAAATGCAATGTAGGCCCAGCTCATTCCCAGCCAGGGTTACCACAGAGTCGACTCTCTGATCTACACAGGAGAAGCCAAGGTGGAAGCGAAGCTGTTACCTCTTCAGCAGAGTCGTTCTCCAGGTCCTGAGAAAAGGGAGGCAAGTAGCAAGGCAGAAAACCTGGGGAAGTGGCCAGCATTCAGGTTTCTGGCTTCCCATACAGCCGCAACAGTGCTAAGCAGAGGGAGGCAGCCCAAGCAACTTGTTTTTAGGGAGTCTGGGGCTTGTCTGTCCTGCCCAGGTTCTGCCCTTTGTAAGGATCTTAGTAGACTTGAAAAGGGGAATGTGGAAGAAAATAAAATAAAATCTGGTTTCCTCTCACTAGTGTTGATCATTAACTGACATGTGGGTGAGTGTCCAGGCACAGCTCCGGCCTAGCTCATGGACACCTGTTCAAGGTGCTTCAGAAAACATGGGCCACTCGGCAAGGTGGGTCCAGGAACAGGAAACAGATCCAACACCAAAACTTAATATTCTCATCCTTCATAGACTAAGAGAGGCGTTTCCCTGAGTTTTCTTTCAAGAATAAAGAGGTTTGGCTCTTCTCCCAGCTTAGCTCGGCCGGTTAAGCTTCCAAGGCTCCTGGAGGCTGAGTGCAGAGGTGGCTCTGGGCCACCAGCACCCTGCCCCTTCCAGCCACATTGTCACTGACTCCATCACCCCAGCGAAGCCTCCAAGCACTCCTGGATGCTGCTGGGTGCCTCCCTCAACACTGGCCCATGCAGTGTGTGTCTGCCACAGGGGGCACTGCTGACAGTGTGCAAGGGTAATTTTCAGAAGTAGGCAGAGGCAGGCTACACACAACAGGAAGCAGAACCTGTTTCCTGTCAGGCATGTTTGCCCGGCCAAGCATCATCCCTGACAAGGCAGGCTGGAGGTGACTGAGAGCAGGGCCAGCAAACCCTAACACAGACTACCGAAGCAGAGCTTGGAGGGAGGGCATCTGAGAAGCTCAGGAGCACTGAGGCACTAAAGGAGAAAGGAGGCCACACATACAGCCTGGTTTATTGGCTCATCATACACACACACCACGTATATACACAAACATAAATATTCCAATGTACAAATTTTACATGGGGCTCCCAGACTGGCCCCTTGTCTTTCATCAGGCACCCCCATCCTGTGTCTTGTCCTTCCCTACCCACTGCAGGGAAGGCTGTGGGAGTTGTCATGAGGAGGCAGGGTTCTGGAGGAGGGAGAGGTCCTGCCCCCCTCTCCTCACAGGCACCTCCAAAGGGTTCTGTCCTTTAACGGCACCATAGGGCTGAGGGCTAAACACACCCTGCTCTGGGCAGCTCAGTCCCAAACCTCTTCACCCCGAGACCCTCGTCACTCCCTCTTCTTGCACATTCCTGCTTCTCTGTCTGTCTCCTCCAGGTTATGGAGTCCTTCCGGTCCCTCTGGCCTCTTTCTGAGCTTCATAGGATACTAGGGCTGCGGTGCAGTTCTGCGGAGGGGTTGGTGCCATTAGCAGGCTCTCTGTTGGGAGTGGGTGCTAATCCACAGCCCTCCCCGGGGCACCCATGCTGGATCAAGATGTCTGCACACTCCTGGCTGCCGGCACGGCGGGCATAGGCCAGTGGGGTCAGGCCTCGGGCATCACGGCTCCTCACGTCCACCCCATACTGCAGGAGAAAGCACATCCACAGTTGGCATGATGTGGGAGGAAAGGCCTCAGCTATCAGAGGAGAGGAGAGGAGAGGAGAGGAGAGGAGAGGAGAGGAGAGGAACAGCTTCTGAAGGCTGAGAAGGAGGAGGGCAGGCCAGGCCAGAGCACCCAGACTCACCCAGATGAGCAGCTGTGTAAACACCACATTGGCCATGGCACTGGACAGGTGCAGAGCTGTCCTCCCATCACCATCCCCGTATGTCTCGTTCACCTCTTCTTTGGACCCATGGGCCAGCAGCATCACCAGCAGCCGCAGGTCATCCTCCACCACAGCCCGGAGTAACTGCTGTCCCAGTGGCACATCTGAGCTTGGCAGCGGAGCCAAGAAGAGCTTCTGTTCATACTTGGCCCGGATCCAGCGCTCTTTCTCCTCTCTGTAAGTACAGGTCCATCAAGGCATGAGGCAAGACAGGAAACAGAGTCCAAACTGTGTGTGTGTGTCAAGAGGTAGGAAGGAGGCAGGGAACAGGGAGGACCCCGCAACAATGAGAAGGAAGGCAGAGAGGAGCCCCAGGGACTCCAGGGCCTTCAGAGGGACAGTGGATCACAGAAACTGGGTGGTATTGAGACATTGAGAGGGGAGACCTCTGGGGCCAGCAGGAATATGAGGGCATAGACAACAGGATTCCTAGCAGGCCTGAGTGGCAGCTTATCAAGCTGTCTGAACTCTGTGATTGGTGGCACTGGAACAAAGCAGGTGACAGCCTGCGAGGGGCATGGCCGCCCTATCTACCAACCATTCTCCCCATCTCAGCACATGGGCCTGGATGCAGGAGCAGCACAGTGATATGGGTTCCACGCATGCGTCTCCTGCTGGCCCCTGACCTGCGATAAGGGCTCAGAAAAGGCCCTGTTGTTGTGAGGTGCCTGAGTGACAGGCACCAGCAGAGAAGGGATCCCCCAGGGTCCAGCTGGCAGCCAAGCAGAGCAACAGCCTTTTAACCCTTGCAATGCTGCTGCTGCCACAGGTTCTATCCACCCCCACAATGGGGCTGGCTGTCTCCTTCCTGAGCAGCACTGGCTTACCTGCAGGCTTCCGGGCCTGGCTTCGAGTAACCATCCAGAGCCCCCTCCCAGACACTGTTAGCCAAGGCATTGCCCATTGCAGTCATGACGGCTAGCAGTTCAGGTGGCCAGTCGTCAAGGTCCAAGGAGCGGACTCGGGACAGGTGAGCTCCCAGGTGTCGGTGGATCCCTGAACACTCGATACACATCAGGGCACCCAGATTCAAGCTGGCCCAGTCTGGATCTAGGTGGGCAGAGAGAGAAAGCAGGTGGCGCCCAGAGAGGGGGTCATTTTAGAAGTCCACCCCCTCTGCATACTGTCCACCTCCCATTGCCACTTGAACCCTAGACACCCAGCTCCCAGCCCTACTGGTCTTGTACTCACTGGGAGCTTCGCAGTCAATACAGAAGCTGTTGCCACGGACCGTGCGGACAGCCTGCACAGCCAGGGCTGTGTTCTGGTTCCCCAGCCGAGTCTGCCATGAGGCCGGAGAGATAACAGTAGTTGATTAGTCTCAAGCCCCCTCCACTGGCTCTTCCCCTAGCCAGGCTCTCCAAGCTGGCTCTACCACCCCTGCCAACCTTGTCCTTGGCGCTGCGACATCCTTGTAGGCTGGCGAGGATTTGGGCCTGCACACTCTGCACCCATAGCTCCCGTTCTTCTGCTGTTGAGGCTTCGAAGTGCCAGGTCTGACCAGTGAGGGACACCACTACAAACTCAAAGGACTCCTCTGCCTCTGGGGAGGGAATGACACTGTTAGGGCTCCTTGCCAGGAACACACCCAGTAGCGCCCCACTGCCGTAACTCCATCCAGACCCCGCTTTGACAACACTCCTCCTCCTCCTCAAAACTGCACAAGGCTAATATAAGTCCCTGCCCTCCATTGGTAACCACCTGTGGAGCCAGGGAATGGTAGGTGCTGTGCTTGGCTTCCTAAACAGTACCAGGGATGGACACCATGAGGAGGCATCCTGGAGAAACATGAGCTAAGTGTCTGGAGAAGGATGCAGCGGGTGCTGGAAGGCACATGCTGGGCAGGAGGCGGGTGCGAGCAGCATCCGTACGTGTCAGCTGCAGCCTCCTCATTTTGCAGCTCATTAAACCCAATATTCTGGACGGCGTCAGCATAGAGCTCCTGGGAGCTGGGCCCCTCCCCCACTGCCCTGGTGTAGACAGGCAGGAAGGGCATGTGGGTGGGAGAGTTTTTCTCCAGGAACTGGAAGATGGGAACCAACAGGAACCCAAGGACATCTGTAGTAACAAGCACAGGGGTCTGCACTGTGACCCGGGGAATTGTGCTTGTCCACTGGACCCCTGAAAGACATTTAGACATACCTACGCCCAGAGGCCACCGGCCCTGAACAACTGCCAATGAGCAGTGTGACTTGTCATGGGGGCTAGAGAGACACAGTGCTCATATGGCCCTAGGGTGAGCCATGCACTCCACCAGGGACATCCCAGCTCTAAGTTCTTGCTGCTTCTGCATCCCTGCAGCCTCTCACCTCAGTGACACCACACCCCTGAAAATCTTCTCTTGCTGGGTTCCTCCTCTGAGGACCCTTCAGAAAATGCCTTTGCCCATGTGTGAACTGGTAGCTCCTCTCTCCATCTTCCCTTGTGTGAGCTCCTCTACCCCTTGGGGTCCTGGGTCCCTAGGCCACAGTGGGCTCTGCACCACACGACTTTGCATCACTGTCAGAGGTTCACTTGACCCACACCCATCCCCACAGCAGTAAGGACTTGCAAGATATGTAGGGACCAAGAAACCTCCCGGGGGAGGGGAGACACTGGAAGAGCAGTGTTATGGTAACAAACACCAAGAGAAAGGCCAGAAGAACATTGTGAGCTGGAACACCTTTGCTCCCAGAAGGTTCCAGAGAGCACCGGCCAACCCTCCACTGTCATGAGGCCCCTATGAAGGTCCCCTGCTCAGCAAGTCTTAGAAGAGCTAAGGTAGTGTCCTGCTGCCTGCCTTTCTTCAGGAATGACAGAAGTAAACTAAACTAACAGGGATTGAGTAAGCAAAGAGTCCAGGATCTCAGAGGGCTGAGTCACTTTTGTCAGAAATCATTCATACATAAAGTGTTTCCTCTGTCTACCATAGACATAACTGTGCTTTTTCGGGTGCTGCACCCGGGTCCCACTGCCCACCTCTGGGCCCCCTAACCTTCAGCAGCACCGCTGGGGCCGTCTGGTCGGGGGGTCCCAGTGCTCTTTTTCCAGCAGTGCTTCTTCTGGTTGAAGTGGGGAGATGGGGGAGACTCCAGCTTGGGGCTGGAACTGAGTGACTCAGCTGGGCCACTGGCTGGTGAGGGGAGAGGTGGACAAGTGTGGGAGGAGGAGGAGCTGGCAGAGTATGAGGAAGGCCAAGGGCTGCCCAGGCCTCCCAGTCCCAAAGCTCCCTGCCCTGGAAGAGTTGGAAACTTAGCAGAGCAGGATAAAGGCAGAGGGAGGTGAGCGAGAGAGGGAGAGCGAGCATGTCTGCAACCTAGAGGGGTGGAAGGCCCAGGGAACTCACAGGGAGCTGAAGCCCCAGCAGCTCCGCACCAAATTTATCCTCAATCACACTCCCCGCTCCTCACAATTAATAGCAGAATTAGAAACAATCAGGGAGCTGCCTAATTACTGTCAATTAGAGCACGCTAATCAAGCTCCGCTCCCACACCCCGCCCGGCGCTCACCACTAAATGTCAAACTTCATTAGAGGCAGACGCACTCCCTCCCTCCCTGACTAACTCCTTCCAGACTCAACAGAGGGGCTTCACCAATGCCAGACAGGCCATGGGTCCATGACCTAAGGGAATGGTCCCTGGCCCCCAAGGTGGCCTTGGTCTTGGATGGGGACATGTAGTGGCGTTTGTGTGTGTCTATGAGAGGCCCCTGGGAGAAAATCAAAAGTACCCTGAAGGGGGTGGGGCTCAGGTGGATGGGCAAACAAAGCAGAAAGAGTCATGGCCAAAACGTTATGGGGCGGGGGAGATAAGATTTGGGAAGAGCATAGGAAATGGTGCATGAGAGGTAGGACACACCCAATCAAGGGAGCAGGACCCTCTCCACGCTATGAGACCAGTGATGCCCCAGACATGGCTCTTCCTGTGTACTGTGTACAGCCTGGAGCCTCTAGTCTATTCTGCTCTCCCTGTCCTCCTGCAGAGAGGCTGATGAGCTGACTGCACAGGGGGCTGATGGGGATACAGCAGAGCCACCAGCAACACTTGGGAACCAGGAAGGAGGAGTTACAAAAGGCAAGCCTGTAATCCTGGCTGAGGGTCCAGACCTAGGCCTGGGGCCAGTGAAGCTGGTAAAAGGAATGCTGAAGAAGGGACTGAGCCTAGGTATCAGCCCTGTATCACAGTACCAGGAACAAGCCCTGAAGGATTCTGCTGGGCCCTCCCCATCAGTCTCACAGGCTCCTGGGCATCTGGGCTCCCTCTCTGTGTTGCTTAAGCAGATGCCAGAAGAGGTGGGAAGCGGCTGAGCTGCCATTCACCAGGGTGCTGCATGCTGGCAGGCAGGGCAGCTGCCTCACTCCACTGGTCAGTGCTGGAAACAGAACAGGAGTGCTGGTGCAGCCCCTCAGGATGTGAGCCAGCCCAAGCTGAGCTTTGGGGGCACTGAGAATGCAGGGATGTGCTACTGGCCAAGTGGGGGGAACCTGGGAGAGGGGAAGGATCAGGCTGGGAGGAGGGGCAGGTGGGGGCCACATAGAGATAGATAAACAGGTTGCAGGACAGAGCCTGAGTTAACCCCAGCAGGACAGTGACCAGAAGGGAGGGCTTGATCTTCACTGGGGTGTGCCAAGGTCTCCTGCAGATTCCACATGGGAAGGAGACTTCCAGCCTTCACACCCTCCTTTCTCCATGAAGACCACACTCATCACTGTGATTGTGAGCTGGGAAAGGCAGGGCTGAGGCCAGGTACCGCTCCTGTCAGTCCTACCCCACCTAGGTCCCTGCATCTAACATTTTAGTCCACATATGTCATTTGCTTTGCCTCAGCTTTGCTGCCATTCTGACGAGAAATAAGTGTATCAAATTCAAGTAATTATGTCTAATTAGTATTAGTAATTATCCTGTTGGGCTGGAGAAAATTAATCTTTCGTTTCCCATCAGGGAAGAATGGCAGAGCCAAGGGGAATGGAAGACTTGAGGAGTCCAAGGCTGGGCAGGCACAGCCCGCCATGGGCAAGGAGGATGAACATTCAGCTCTCTCAGACCTTACTTAGGGCCCAGCCAGAGGCCTTTTACATAGTCTGGAGCAGCCATGGGCTCCTGGGGCTAGGAACCTTAACTTCCTTCACCTTCTCCAGTGTCCCCAAGACAGGGTGGTGATGGGGCCAGAAGAACGAGCCAGAGAGCCTAGGACAGGTAGGCCAAAGCCACATGGTTTTGGGTCTCCCAAGAAGCTCCAGTGTGGAGACTGATGAGCCAGCCCAAGCTGGAGGAGGTCGGCAGTGGCAGGCAAGGGGAAATGCTAAACTGAAGGCCTTGAAGCCCAGCAGGCAGCCATGTGAATCTGGAATTTTGGATGCATGAGGAAGCAGGGAGCTGAGGCAGCTGCAGAAGGGGAGGGAGGCCATGTGATGCCAACGCCCTGAGGAGTAGCCCTCACGCAGGCCTGAGTTTGACGCCACTGTGTATTTCTGTGACGCCCACAATGGCTGGACACAGTAAGTGCCGGTGACCTGCACGTGGCCCTGTCTCGGCTGCCATCCTCAGGTCTCAGTCCTCTCCTAGCTTGTCCAGCCCTCCTAGGCCTTTGAGGCTTCTTGTTTCTCCCCTTGCTTCCTCCTAGTCCCTCCCTATGCCTCCTAGATTCCAGATAGGACTCCCCACCTTGCCCGTGGCCCCAACCAAAGGCATCATAGGCCCAACTTCCTCCCCAAGCCCCCCAACCCAAAACCCTGAGGGAGGGAAAGTGCTTTCCCTTTTCTTTGTTAATTCTCCCCTCATTACGCCTGCAATCCCACAATCAGTGTGCACTGTAATTGTCGAATTTGATGCTAATGATTAATGAATTAAACATGGAGCCATCAATTAGTCCTCCGAGGATAATTCTGCATAAAGCAGCGGATAATGTAATTACAGTAACAAAGATAATGAGATGTTAACATCGCCCGGTGAGCGAGAGACATGTGTGAGTGTGCATGAGGGTCGGTGTCAGCGTGCGGCAGCAGGAACTCATGCTTGGGAAGCATCACCCATGTGTTTCTATGTGTAGGCGCTGTAATTACAGGAGCAAGTTGCTGGGCTCCATCCCACATGCCACAGTGGCATCCTAGGTGACAGCTAGGTGGGCCCAGGATGCGATGGGACAGCCAGAGGCATCTTGCTTCTCCCATTTTGGGGAGATATGCCAGTTTTCCTCTCACTACTCATCTTCCAGGAAAGGTCTGCTTTTGTGGCCACCTTACTCCCTCCTGTGGTGCCAGTACAAGAAACCGGAGGTTTCCACTTAGTGCTGAAGTTGGCCACACAGGCTCCCTGCACAGAACTCTGGAAGAGATCCTGTGGCTCAGCACCAAGGACAGCATATGAGCCATTCTCCTTGCCACAGAGGCCTTAGCCTGCTTTCCTGGGGTATACCTCAAGAACTCCCCATTCCCAGCTCAGGTGGTTTAAAAGAAGCAACAGAGCCAATCCCAGACCCATGGCGAACAGTAGGATTTTATAGACACATTAATGGGCCTCACCAGAACCGTGGTTTCCTCATGAAAACAGGAGACTAATCTGCACAGAGCTGCTGTGGCCCTGGTACCTGGTTCTGAGACATCTGCTATACTGGCACAGATCAACTGATGCAGCCAGACCCCTCTTGCACCTTTCCCCACACCTCTAGTCCACTCAGAATGACCAACTACATAAGGTACTTTGCCTCAAACAAGGAGCACTCTTAGAGGGTGGGGATACTGCTCAGCAGTGGAGGACTTGCCAGTGTGCCAGCGCTCTGGGCTCAAACCCCACCTGGACCTACAATGAACAAGTTTGTACTTTTGGGCCTGTCCTGTCCAGTCTATGGATTTAGTATCCTTAGGCATATCCATGTTTACTCAGTGTCTATGACACTTTCCCCCCGCTCCTTGTATGTCCCTAGGCAAGGTGGCAATCTTGGTAAAATCCACACTGCTGTGAGTAGGCCTCTGTGGCAAGGCAGAGGCTCAGCACTGCTAAGACACCTATGTCCTGGGCAGGAGCTTCAGGGGCTAACACTGTAGGGCAGCCAGGACACTGGGCCATCAAGAAGGGCCCAGGAGCCCAAGGCAGGCTGAGGCGCAAAGACACTGACTGAGCTATGAGGGGAGGGAGAGAGAGCCAGGAAGATGAACAGCTCTAGGATCTGGGGCAGACTACCTTCCCTGAGAACACACTGTTACACAAAAGGTAAGAGTTCAGCGGGGAACCTGAAGAAGGCTCAGTAATTAGATGTCAGACTCCCAACACCCACATCAGGTAATTCATAACTTCCTGGAACTCCAGCCCTAGGAGGATCTGATGCTCTGTCCACTACAAACACCTGCACTCATACACTCACAGTCACACATACTCATACCCACAGAGATTGATCCACAGACACACATTCTCAAACATGGAGAGATGCAGAAAGCTCATACACACACACTACAGACATAATAAAAGAATATAGCCATAGAAAAGCTGCCCAGACGCAACTGTCAACCTATGGTCTCTAACTCTCCATTCTCCATAGTGTGCAGAGGACAGTTCTCCTGCCCTCTTGAACCACTGGGTTTAGAGCCAGTATTTTCTGTGCAGAGATGTTGCATGCACCACAGACCTGAGATGGATTCCTGATGACGTCAGGTGACTCTGCCCCTCTCCTATGGTGAGCTGGGTTGTTGGCCTACCTTAGCTAAAACTGCAGGGAGGAAGTCCTAGGATCACTAGCTGTCCCCACACCCTAGCCCCACCTGACAGCCAAGGCTACCTCAACAAACTCCACTAGGTCTGCATCTTGGCCATGACTCCTGACGGAGAGGATCCTCAGTGTGCCCTTGGCTGGTGAGCATGTATGAAGCTCTGATGCCCAGGCTGAGAAGCAGCCTGTCCTGCTAGGCCCATGCACAGCCACTCCCCACACTCTCCACCACAGCAGCCACCTCACCTGTAGTCCCACCCAGCTGTGTGTTACTCCGCTCCATTGCCAACCCGTTGGCACGGGGACTGGTGCCTGGGGCTGTAGTGGGTGTGGCTCGGGGCAGGCGCTTCCCTGGCACTTTCACCGTCGTCCGCAGGAGGTCTATCTCTTTGCCGTGGATGTTTTGCATGTAATCCTAAAGGTGTACAGACGACAGAAGATGCTTTAGACTGGGCCCTCCCCAGCAACTCGTCTCCAGCACTGACTGCCCTTCACTGCCTAGGTCTCTTCTCTCTCTGCTAACTGGGGAACAGGGATGTCAGGGGAGGCACTTAGTCTCAAAAAGCAGATCTCTGAAGCCAACCAAATCTCCACCCAAATCTCCAAAGGGGTAGAGTTCAACTAGGAAGACAAGATGAAGAGCAAACAAAGGCTCTGGAACCAAACACATAGGCTCAAAGCCATTAGAGGAGATGGCTTAGGTGGTAAAGATAGGGTTTGGGGAGAGTACCCAGGTGGCTGAGGAGTCCCAGGCCCCAAGGATGCTCCTATCACAAGCTACCATCCACACCTGGGTGCTGAGGAGCACTCCTTTGGGACAGCCTCAGATAACACTTTGTTGAATAGTTTGTTTCTCTCTGGTGGACTTGGGAGTGTATGAACACACACCATGGATTTCCTGTCAGTGAGACTGACATCATAGACTATCATTTGCCCATCCCCGGCTTATGTGTTAAGTACAACACATCTACATTCATAGTTAGTACATTTCAAATCCCAACCAGCTGAGTGAGGAGTTACTATACTCATCTCAAACTCACGGCAATCCTCCTGTCTCAGTCTCCAGAGTGGAGATGAAGAAACTGAGACTTAGGAATGTTAATCTACCCATGATCACGGTGGAGCTGGACTACGCCCAGATCTGCAGACTCCCAAGGCTGTCCTTCACAGGTGACAGCCTCAGCCAGAAGCCTTGACTTGCCTGCAAGTTATGGCCCCAAGTCTACAGGACCCTCTGTCCTGGCAGCTCCTGGTTAGAGCTGAACCTGACCAGGAGCCTGGCTTGGATTACAGCTTCCAGCCTCTCTCTCCAGATCACTTTGACTTCCACATCCTCATCAAGCTCACTGATAGTTCCAACCTTTCCATCTCCATACTCTTTGACAAAAATTCCTCCTTTGGTGTTATATAACTTTCTGAGAGAAGAATCTAGGATTGTATTAATCAGAAATCAAGTCAGATCTCTCATGAAAGCTCTTGAAAACCTTGCATAAGCCCTCTGCCTATACACAGACCCATGAAGCCTGAGCTTGTAGCCATCTTGGTTTTTAAAGTGGGCATGACACTTTTCCAGATAGACAACCTTTCAGAAGGTTCAGGCCCATTGGATGTCTGCTCCTTCACAAGCTATGTTCAGGGAGAGCCTCAGTCCCTGCCACCAGTTCTCCCAGCACCTTGACTTATGGTAGTACCTCCCTGCTCCGTCTAGGCCTGTGATGGGGCCTGGCTCAGACAGACTTGCTCTGAGACTTTGTTTATCTTTTTGGATCCACAGAATGATCCACTGAGAAATCAGAGAAAACAGCTTTCCAATCCAGGAAGACCCTGACAATTCTGGCTGTGCGCACATACCGAGCTCGAGCTGCAGCTCTGGACCTCACTAGCACCTGACCGCACCAGCCATCACATTCCAGGCCACCAGCACCATAAACAGCATGGGATCTAGAGCTTGGCTGTGTGGCGGATCCCACAGCTCCTTGCTGTCCTCCCAAGGACTGCCTCATCTGACCCTTCTCTGTCACACCAGGCACTGTTGCTGGTCCTCTGGTCCTTATTTTCACATCCAGAAGTAACTTTATTGTCTCAATCTTTCTCTTGGCTTATCTCATCTTCACTCGTTCTCATCTCTGGTTCCTGCTCATCTTCACCATCAGTCCTTAGACCCACATCTTGCACTGGCTGCTCCAGACAAGTATCAACAGCTGGCTGGGCCAAAGGCCCAGCTGTAGTCCATCTCCTGAGGGAGGGCTTGGGTTGCTCCAGTTCACAAGGAGGTCACAGCAGTTATCAATCTTTAGGCCCACTCAAGCTCTGAGAAACCCAAAGCTGGTATGTAGTATGAGAAAATGACCCTAGGCCAAGAACATGAGCTGCACAGAGGGACTTTGTTCAGGGCCAAGGACCTAGAAGCTGCCTAGCAGAGAAAGAGACTGTCAAAGCTCTGCATCTGATTACACCCTAGCCTGTGGTCCAGCAGCATGACACCCTCAGAAGTTTGGGCCGAGTGCTGGGCCCAGGGGACACGGTGAGGAGCCTGGCGGAGTAGCAGCAGAACAGGGACCTCAGGCAGGAGCAATAGTGTTTCCCTCCGTCAGCAGAACAGGGGAGCACGGTGGTGGCAGCGGCTGCTCAGGAGAGCGGTCACCACGGCTGCCTTTATTACCCACCATCAAACAGCAATTTCTTCCCCAGCCTCCTCGCTAATTACCCAGCCAGCGTTCTCATCTCGTTTTATTACTGGAATTAACAACGAGTTCAGAGCGTGGAAAGCTATTAAGATGTGTGATTAAGCCACATTCAATTAGTTTCTACAAACAATTTAATTGATGTTGCAGATAGAATTAACAGAAGGTGATTGTGTGAATGGCTCCGCTGGCTGCAAAATGGGGGAAGCTGTGGCAGGCTCTCTTGGGCCAGGCGAGATTCGGGCTCCAGGCTTGAAGCTTTCGGCCTGCCCACCAACTTGTGCTCCACATGCTGGGCCCAGCCACTTCCATTAGTAGGAGAGGCCCAGACACTGTGGCCCTGCCTCTTAGGTGAGACCTGTGCCCTTCAGGAGAGTCAGACAGGCCCAAGTCTTGCGGGAGCCTCTGTGGGGTCTAGAGACCCTTTCTCCCATTTGATCTTGCCTAGAAGGCCGAGAGGCC
The DNA here is from genome assembly GCF_008632895.1 of Mastomys coucha. Lineage (NCBI taxonomy): Eukaryota > Metazoa > Chordata > Mammalia > Rodentia > Muridae > Mastomys > Mastomys coucha. The sequence goes on along the minus strand of NW_022196901.1, from coordinate 19,190,045 downwards.
TTTCATTCTCTCTTAGTTAAGATCCAAGCAACTCGGGGACCCTTGATTCTTGCAGGTTAGACTGCTAGGTCAATGCTGCGCTAAAGCTCTTCTGAGGTTAGACGAAGGTGGCAAACGGGAAACAGAGGTGAGCACCGGCAGCAGGTGAGGCCATGCAAGCCACAGCTGTAGGCCAGGAGAAGGGGAAAGGAGGGCACAGGGATAAACTGGGCCTGAGAACACAGCTCTCCGCTTCGTGCTGTGTCCAACAGGAAGCTTTCAGGAGAGCTAGCAACTCTGATGAGAAGGAAAGGCCAGGCTGAATGCTCTGCCAGTGTGTCCTAACATCCGATGGGAAGAACCTGCTTTCCTGGCTGCCTGAGGAGCAGCTGATGATAGACCAGACTCTAGCTATTAGGTACAACAGCCACAGAATCCCAAGGGGACCCAAAGGACTAGAAACCAAGAGGCCAGGTGACTGGGCTGGCTGTCACCGATGAGGAGTTCACCGTGCAAGGGCATCAGGTCCTGTCACAGGCCTCTGAAGCACAAAGCACAACAAGTATGATGAGAGGAACTCCGGGAAACTCAGATGCCCAGCCAGGCCTCTGGTGGCTTCCCTAACTCACTTTCTGTTCTGACTTTTCCAGTCAGTCTCAGAAGGAGATATTCTTGGCAAACTTTGGCAAATCTGGGTAATGGATCTACTTACTAGGTAGGTAGCTTTAACATGCTACAGAAGCACCAAGCCACTACCTTCCAGCTGCAGCTGTAAAGCTAACACTACTACCTTCCCTCTTTTATTTTGGTTCCAAAACCAGAACCTGGCCTGATACAACTGACGCCACCCCTCCAGGTCTCCCTCCCTCTTCCCTTCACTCTCCGGTGGACATAGCAAAAGGGATGGACCCCCACCCTCGGCCATAGCTGCACAGATAGAAAGCCACTGCTGAGGATGTAGGCAAGAGGCTGAGACCCACCCACACAGGAGGGAGGCAGGGTCCTAGTCAGCTAGTCTTTCCATTCCTCGGTCTAGATGCATGCAGAGACCATATGCAGCCTGCCTGGTGGACAGAGCAGAGACATGACTCACGAGAGCTGGCGGGTGCTGTGTTCTCCTGAAAGCAGGGAAGATACCTCAGACTCCTCGTAAGGACAAACCCTGAACCTACTCGCACATACTCCTCCAGCCCTCCCTAGGTGCAGGGTACTCTATCGGTCTCAGACATGTTCTAGCTCTATAGGCAGGGCCACCTGCCTTCTGCCATCTTTTGAGGACATGGAAGAAGGCTGAGGGCTGTGAGAGAAGGAGGGTGGGTCAAGTCAAGAAGAGAGTCTGCTAGAGTCAATGAATGTAGGTCCTTCTCTGTGTCTCAATGCTCACTACTACCTAGCATTCTGGCACAGGAACTAAGAGTTAATCATGCTACCTGAGGTAACGGAAAGAAAGACCAGTGCCTCAAAAGAGTCAGAAAAGGGAAGACCAATAGGAAAGGAAGGCCAGGCTGAAATGTGGCCTGAGTGGAGACCTGCTGAGGCCTGCTCTGCCCGGCCTATGTCCATGCCTTTTGGAGAGTTGTCTGGGTAGGCCTGGTTGGACAAGGTAATACCCAGGAATTGAACCCCCTGGCACCTGTCAGCCAGGGCCTCCCTGACAGTGTGTACAGATTTAAAGATGGGCTAGGGGCCCCTCTGAGGCTAGCCCAGAGGCTCTGGGCGGGGGTCGAGGGGGGAGATGGGGCTGGCCCACGTGCTGTGCTCCAGGGGCTTCACAGGAGAACTCATTAGCCCCACAGTGGGGTGGTGACAGAGATGGATTCTGGTGACAGCTGTGTGCTGGAGCCACGCAGTGAGGGAAGGAGAAGGAAGGAGGGTAGGGAAAGCTGCCACAGGGGCCACATTACAATTCCTGGAACACCCATGTCACCACTGCTGGGGCACAAGCCATGTGTTCTTCAGACTTCTACTCCTTCTACTCCTCCTTAGCCCAAACTCAACATCCTGGCTCCCTATCACCGCTGGCCCAAGAGAATAGTGCTCCTCATTTCCATGGCTAGCTCTAGACCCTTATTCAGCAACATCCATGCCCTTGGCTACAAAGGTTTGGGAAACAGAGCCTGGCTGGCAAGGGCATGACAGCCCAGCAGCACCAGCTAAGCATAGCTGGTGGGAAGCTGCTGTGCAGGAAAGGCAAATCCTAGTTCATATGCCCTTTCCAAACTACTAAAGTATGGTGCATTTTCAAAGGAACCCCCCTGAGATCATTAGGAGTCTTCTGTCACAGTCCCTCATCCCTACCCTTCTGGACTCACGTGCAGGCTAGGGTGGTAAGTAAGCAACCCGTTGTCACACAGCGTCACATACTTCTTCTTCCACTCCTTGTTCAAGGATTTGCCACTCCTTTTCAGCAGGATCCCCTAAGAACAGAGGTACAATTACGATCAGGGGTCAGCCTGAGGGTCGCTGTGCCCCAGAAGCAGGGTTCCAACCAGAGACCAGCCCAAAGGTCTCTGGGTTCAGATGCCCCCAGCTTGAGCACAGGAAAGTCAGGATGAGATCAGGCCTCCTCACCCTGCTTTGTGCAGAAAACACTGCACCTGAGCAGAGAGATCAAGGACCTGCAGCCACATGAAGATGAGCAGGGCACATCTTCACTGGCCATCTAGGAGGAAGCAGTCTGAGTCACCGTTAAGCAGAGAGAAGGACAGCTGGTAGAGGCTTCTGGCCTTCTCCCACCTGAGGGAGCTCCAGGCAGAGAGATCCCATCCCACAATGTTCCAGACCTTATGCTAAGCATCAAGAAGTCAAGTCTCCTCAGCCACCAAACTGCCCATGCCAGCCAACGAGATGTCTTCTGCCCCCCAGTATCTGTTTGGTTTATAAACTCTCTACCACCAAGCTATATCCCCAGTTTTCTTTTTATAACGGGCTCTGTCAGACTGCCTAATCTGGCTTCAAACTCAATCTTAGTCCAGGTGAGCCTAGAACCGATTATCCTCCTGCATCAGCCTCCTGAGTAGCTGAGATTACAAGCCTACACTACAAGGCCTAACATGATATGCTCTTCAAATGTAGAGGTCCAACAGGCAAGGACAAGAGCAGGGCCTATGAGCACAATGATATCTGTGTGGGCTGTCTGTTAATAAGTCTCAGCACCAGCACAGCAGCTAGGCCAGAGCAGGTGCTCACAAGTGTCTGCTGGAAGAACTGAACAAAGTGCGCCCCAGACTGTGCTGTGTGGCCATCAAGAGATGAAGGCAGGACATAGAACCTGACTGGCAATATCCCCCACAGCCTGCCTTCCTACTCTCTGGGAGAAACCAACTCCTCTATAGTTCCTTAATGATGTCTTCTGAATGACTCCATGATCACAGCACAGGTGAACAGGAGGGGAACTGAGCACTACAGATGGACCCCTGGTGGCTGGTCCCTTCAAGCCTCTTAACTCCGTACAGGTAGGAAGAGGCATGTGGTTATAGTTATAAACTGGGACTTGGTGGAAGTAGTTCTGACAGACAATGCTGAGATGGGAGAAAGGTATATTCTGGGCTGTCCATGGGGATAAAAGGTGATATGTCCATATGTAGAGACAAAAAGCAGACCCTGCCCTCAGCCAGCCCCTAAAATGGCCAGGGAAGAATGCCAATGAGCAGGCCAAGTATCAGACTCAGCCATGCACTTCCTTTTGAGTCCTTCTTGACCTGGTGGATGACATGAAAACATGTGACTAAGGGGTGGGAATGGTGACACATGACTGGAGCCTGAGGGCTTGAGAGACCGAGGCAGAAGGCAAGTTAAAGGCAGGCCAGTCAGCTGGCCAGCCAGCCTAGATTACATAAAAGGCAATTAAGGACTTACAAGTGATCTCACCCCTGGCCACTAGGGGGCGAACTGGAGCTGAGCAACCAGGGAAGCCTGAACAGCTTTAGTTTCCAGCTCCCACCTTTTTTTTTTTTTCCCCGAGATATGGTTTCTCTGTATAGCTCTGGCTGTCCTGGAACTCCAGGCTGGCCTTGAACTCAGAAATCCGCCTGCCTCTGCCTCCCAAGTGCTGGGATTAAAGGCATGCGCCACCACCGCCCGGCTCTCACTTTTTGACACGTCCATATCCTTGATAACTCCCCTCCTTCCTCCTCCTCCTCCTCCTCCTCTTCCTGCTCCTCCTCCTTCTCACCCCACCCCCAAGAAACAAATGTCATTTCAGTAGATGCAATAACATTTGTAGCATCCAGGGCATCCCCTGATGGTGAGACCTTGCCTTCAAAAAGAGGTTCTGAAGACAGCCTGGGATTTTTTTCTTTTACAAAAAAAGCCATCAGTGCCCCAGTATATATAACACACACACACACACACACACACACACACACACACACACACACGTATGTAGGTATGTATGTATGCATGCATGTATGTGTGTATGTATGTATGTGAAGGGTCCTGAGCAGACTGCCTGGTGCCTTGTCTGTGGCTATAGTGTTCCTGCCACAGGCAAGCTGTAGAATCAGAAGGGAGACCAGCTACTCCCTCCCCCTGACCCTTAGCAAAGGCATCCGAGGGCAAGTGGCCTCTGAGGACAGACCACCATCAAGAAGAGGAGAGAAGGAAGCCAAGTGAAACAGTAGGCTGCAGAATCTCCTTGGAAACCCAGTGGGATTCACAACTTTCTTGGTGTTGGTCATCATAAGGCCCTCCTCTCACTCTGCCAGCTCCACGCCTCTCACACCTGAACCCTCTTGTCACCAATGGTAGGCCCGGCTCCCTTTCATGCCACCGGAAAAGCTTTAGTCTGTCTGGACCAGAGCTGCCTGAAGACCACCGGACCTACCCAGATCCTCCTCCAACCAGTTAGGGGGTCAGAAGTCAGTCTGCTGCCGAGGCAGCTCAGGAGCGAAGCCTTTCAGCCCGACACAACACCGGGCTCCCCTTCACTTAATGAGGTTCGTTAGCAAGGGGCGTAGGCGGGGCGCCCAGAGCTCTCCAGCAGGCTAGAGGGCGGCAGAGCGACCCTGGCCCCCAGTCTTCTGCCCAGACTTACTGCCTCCACCCTCCAACCCGGGTTCCAAGGAGAGAAGCTGCGGGGTTCCCGCTCCCTCCCTGTCCGGCCGGCTGCACACGGTGGAGCAGGAAGCAATCTGGGGCGGAATGGGAGCGGTGCGGAGGCGACAGCCCCCAGAGGACCCGTTCCCGCCGCCGCCTCCCTCCCAGCTCCGCCAGCCGACTTAATTGCGGAGTCCGGATTGATTGGGAATGCAAATGGCAACTGAAAAGCAATCTCCACTCCCAGCAGGAGCTAGGGGGAGGGGAAGGTACCGAAATGGGGAGCACAGGACAAGAGGGCGGAAAAGGGGAGGAGTCACGAATGTGGCACAGTGATACCTAATGGGCGGGTGAGGTCAGGATATGAGTGCTGCCCTCAACCTTTATGGGCGGAGCCTCCTTAATGGGCAGCGAGCCCCACCCCCCACCGCGGCCCCCAGGCGGACGAATCGAATCTCCAGCACAAATGACACAGATCTGACAGCTACCAGAGCCTTTCCACAGGAAGGGTCTTCCTGAGAAGCTCAAGGAATCTAACACCCAAGCAACCACCAGTCTTCCAGGCTGCAAGTTGATAGAGCACCCTTTCCCCTTCACTCTTGCAAGTGGGGAGAACAAATAATCCAACCCACAGACAGGAAAGTCAGTTGAGCGGAGGCAAGCAAGTGCTCTCATTCACTCATCAAATGTGTTTGGGTGGGTATAACAGTACCAACACTCTGAAGGCATCCGCCATCCTCACCCCCACTCTACTCAGGCTGAATCCACAGTGTACCAGCAACTGAAGGCCCTGGCCTCCTGGAGTCACACTGGCATGGCACACAGAGGGACAGGAAGGAGAGGACTTTCACTGCAGCCATTCTGTGCTCTCAGCCTTTCCAGGTGACTTCCCTCCCAGAGACTGTCCCAGCTGGAACTGGTACCTGGCAGACGTAAATTCAATCAACAGAGGGATGCAGACAAGAAGACAGGAGAGAGAAGTGGGCTTGCCCACGGCTCCCTGGCCTACACTCTGAGCTTACCAGCTTCCTGGGATGCCTTCTTCTAAATCCACCTTCACAGAGCATCGGAACTCCCTAACCCTGACACATGAGGCAGACTCAGGGGTTGGCCTGCTCCCAAGAGCTCATACTGCCAACAGACCCACCAGGCCCTGGAAGGATTAAACCTGCTCACAGGCCCTGGCCAAAACCTGGTGACATGTCCCTCTACAGGCACCAGATACTGGAAGGACCTGTACCACATCAGTACAAGAAGGGTCCATTTAGCACAAGTAACTCCTGGCAGATGCTTTCTCCCCACCCACACACTCTAACCCTGGACAGAGCTCCTTTTGTGTCGTGTGTATTGACCCGTGACACCTGCATCTGCCCTATGCCCTTTTCAGTACAGGCATCCCTGTTAGGAGGCTTGGTAACCTAGTGCTCTCAGGGAGCAACTCGGAACAAGGTGACACCACTACTAAATCTTTCCTTTAGAAGAAGGTATTCCCAATTACTGTTGCATACACGCACTCACGCACGCACACGCGCACGCACGCACACACACACACACACACACACACACACACACACACACACACGCTTTCTTGGTAAGTACATCTCGCCCCTCTAAAAGCTGCTCTATTTACTTACAAGTGGATAGAGTGAACCACACCTGGTCAAAACAGAGAAAAGAAACAATTGTGGCAGAAAGGTAGAGGGGTGGCGCAGCAGTTAAGAGCACTGGCTACTCTTCCTGAGGACCGAGCACCCCATGGCATACACAACTGTTTGTAGTTCCAGAGGACACAGCCATACACGCAGACAAAACTCCGATGCACATAACTGTAAATAAATACATCTTTAAACGAGCATAGATTACCCAGCATTAGAAACACAACCCTGCACTTAAAGCTTAGGGAGCACAGCAGAGGAGCAGCACTGCAGGTGCCCGATGACCAAGACAGTGTGCCTTTTGACACGCAGGGGTGCAGCTGAGGAGGAGAACCAGTTTGTTCAGGGGACAACCTGGGCAGGCACCTAAGCCTAAGCACATACATATACACATACACACATACACACACACATACATATACACATACACACATGCATACACACACATACACATGCGTACACACATGCATACTTACATGCACACACACATATACACACATACATGCATACACATATATATACAGATACACATATACATATATACATACACATACATATACACATATACACATACACACATGCATACACACATACATGCATGTAGGTTTAAGGCTCCAACTGTCTGTAGTTGCAGAGAATATACATATCCCTTCTGTCATGGGGTCCTCGGTTCTCAGGAAGAGTAGCCAGTGCTCTTAACTGCTGCGCCACCCCTCTACCTTCCTGCCACAATTGTTTCTTTTCTCTGTTTTGACCAGGTGTGGTTCACTCTATCCATTTGTAAGCAAATGGAGCTGCTTTGTTCAGGGGCAAGATGTACTTACCAAGAAAGTGTGTGTGTGAGTGTGTGTATGCAACAGTAATTGGGAATCAGTGGGTAAGAAAGAAAAAAAAAAGGAATAGAGATGCTCACAATGGTAAATCTGCATCAGTAAATCCCAGATATGAGCATCCCTCGGTGCAGCTTTTTAACTCAGGCTCTTTTTTTGCTTGGTTTGTGTTTTTGAGAGTCTTGCTATGCTTTGGAGCCTGACCCAGGATTTCTTAAATAACCCAAGTTAGCTCAAATTATAGATACTCCTGCTTCCAAAGTCCTGGGCTTACAGACATGTTCCACCATATCCAGCCTCTATGTTGCTGCCCCCCAACTCTTTTCCTTAGCTCAGAGTCCAGGAGGCCCCCTTGCGAGGTTGTACCATCAGGCCTGGAAGCCAACTGAAGGCCGCAGGTGGCTCTCTGCTGCTCTCCAGTGGTACGGAAGAGTCAAGGCAGCTGTCTCGGGGCCAGGCTGTTGGGCCTCATGCTTCAGACCAGGAGGATCTCCTGTCCCTTGGTAAAAAGGTAGGCCTAGAATCCTGGCTCTGGGAAGACGACTCAAGTCCTGGCTAAGGGAGACAGAGTGCTAACCTGCTTGATGGGGATGGCCCGGCCGCTCCCAATGCTGTCCACTTTACACTCTGCAGCTTTCTTCTCCCTGTCCAGGTCAGCACCTTTTCGAGACTGAAAGAGAAAAGAACAGGCATGTTAGAGGTCTGAGGCCTTTTTGGCAAGTACTGCCCCCCTATCGTTCTCCACCCTCCCGTTTTCCTCCCTCTCCTGGGCAGTCCTAACACTGGGTCTGGCCTGCACGGCGGGTCGGGAAGGAACCGAGACACGAGTATTCCAATGGGTTTATTCTTACACACGGCACCATACAGAGCAGCACAGGTCACTGAGCCAGGCCCGCCCCTCACAAAGAGCAAGGACATGAAATACGGAGGGCGCAATGAGTGTGCAGCCCAGGGTCTGGAGTTTGTTAAGTGAAGGGAGGGGCGAGGAGAGGTGGCCCACTGGGGCTGAGGGCTGGCCAGGAGCACAGGGCACGACAACCAGGGATAGCAAAGTCCGGAAGTGAGCGGGCAGGTGCTCGTTTGCGGCACAGACACCACATGGCACCGAGCATATCGATGTGGCCCGAGGGGCACAGTGGATGGAGAGAGAAGGAGAGAGGCCAGAAGAGGGCCTGCACCCTGCCAAGCTCCTGGGGCAGAGTCCACCCAAGTGCGGATCCTAGGAAACAGGGGGGAGGGGCCAAAAAGAGGGGGCAAGGCAAGCGCGGTGGCGGCGGCTTCCGGAGCAGGAGCAGGAACGGCAGAAGTCCATGCAGGAAGGAGCAGAGGAGGGGAGGGGCAGGAAAGCTCCCCCCAGGAGCAGCTGGGCCAGCGGGCTTGAGTGCCCCCGCCCCTCTGGGCCTCGTCGCTTTGGCCGGCCGGCGTGGGCCGAGCTCCCTTCTTCTCCATTCAGCGAGCCTGGCGCAGCATCCAGCCGGGCCTGGTCCCCCGGCAGCCCCCAGCGCGGGCTCCGGCGTTCCTAGCCTTCCCTGGGGGTAGGGTTAGTTACAAAGGTTCCTGTGGGTCTCTGGAGCGGGGAGCTCGGCGGCCGCTTCTCATCTGAGAGCAGTCCCAGGGCCCGGCCCGCCTCCGGCCCCGCACAGGGGGAATGTCCAGAGGTGCTGTGTATCACCACCTGGTCTTCTAATTTGGAAGGAGTTGGAAAGGCCTTTTTGTTGATGAAAAGTTGGAAACAGTGGCACATATCTGCAAATATCGAAAGAATAAAGATTTTGGCAAGTTATACTTAAGCCCCGCAAAAGTTGGTCAGCACTGGTGAGGGCAGAGACCCAGGCGCCTGGGGAGAGGCGGTAGCGGGATGAAGAGGAGGAAGATGAGAGGAGGAGGAGGAGGAGGAGGAGGAGGAGGAGGAGGAGGAGGAGGAGAAGGAGGAGGAGGAGGAGGCCGCCAACTGCTGGGCATTTGTGGGCCAGCAGTCCATGTCCGCAGGGAATGTTCACCGCTCTGCTGCCCGGGCCCCATCCCTCCTGTATTCCCAGGCAGTCAGGAGCACAGGGTCAGGACAAAGGACTGCAACTACAATGTGGGAGAAAGCCCAGCAGGGGGAGCAGAAAGAACTGGGCCAAACAGCTAAGGATTACATTGGTGCCCAGCAGCTCCACAGACAGCTCCTACTTCCATACCTCTCCAGGGCTAAAGCCCTCTGGCCCTTTGGCCCCAAGGGGAGGGAGGATGGGATTGCTGTCGCTGGGTCTCCAGACTGAGCTGCTGGTCAGGATGAGTGTGATGAGGCCTACCCCAGCCAGGCTGGTGAGCCAAGGGGCTGCCAACTACCAGAAGCCCCAGAAGCCCAGAGTGGCACCTCTCCATGAAGGATGGGAACTGGAACCAGGGCAAGAGTGGCAACAAATGAACACACGGAGCCATGAAGGGGAGACTGGGGACATCACAACCATGCCCAGCAAGGAGTTACCAGTCACACAACAGGCAGCACACAACAGGACCCCCTGGAGCAGGTGTGTCTCCTCTAGGAGGGATGAAGGAAGGGCGACCCCAACAGCAATGATGGGGTGAATTCCCAAGATACACCCATAAAGCTGACCATGCCTTAGGGCTGTCTCAGGGACAATGGCGCAAGTGAGGTAGGTCACCATGGAAACGATGAAAAGAAAAAAAATAAGGTCGCCACTGTGAAGATGGAGAAAATGGAAGCACCTGGAGGGAAGGCCGTGCTCTGAGCAGCAAGGGGTGTGGGGCAAGGCAGCACAGCTGAAGCAGGCAGGCAGCAGAGTACACATGGAGGGAGCCCGAAGGTACTGTGGCAAGGAGGCCAAGCAGGGAGGCAGGGATGCCCTGACACTGAACTAGCCAGTGGGGGAAGATGGGAGGATGTTAAGGATGGAATCAAGGCAGTGGTGAGTGAGACAGGATGGTGATGTTGAGGAATAGGCTGTGGCGGATACCAATGTGGTCACTGTGACAGTGGCACCCAAAGGCTTTACAGCAACAGTAACAGCAGCAGGTGTGCACATGAGCAGGCAGCCACCAAGGCTCCGCATATCTCAATGGACGGAACAGGACAGAAAGGAGAAGCTGTGGGTGGAGGAGGACTGGAGCTGTGTAAGCACAGTGCACCCCAGGAGCAGCAGCCAGCAGCAGAGAGAGGCCAGTGAGCGCGCACATCAGGAGCCAGCAGACAAAGGGATGCAGGGCAGAGGGATGTCGAGCAGGGCAGATGTGAGATGGAGGATAGAGGCCCAGGGGCACTGGCTTTGTCTGGGCAGGGTCCAGAAAGTCTAGCCTGGCCAGAGGGATACAGGCCCAGGCCAAGAGCCAAGTCAGAAAGAGGTGTGGAGTGATGCAGAGGGACGGGCTGCTCACCCACCTTTTTTCTGCCCACAGCTCCTGGAACAGTCCAGCCAGAGCCCCATAGAAGGGCCACAGCAGGAGCAGGGAGGGGCATGGTATCCAAAAACTGGAATGGGGAGCAGCAAGCTCAGGGGCCAAATAGCTGAGGGGGGTTGGCCCTGAGCAGGGAGGTTCAATGGACCCCGGGTAGGGGCATGAGGTTGGTAGGGAAGGGCAAGGAGCTCACAAGGAGACAGGACAAACCTGAGCGGGAGGCACGAGGCAGCGTGGTGAAGCCCAGGAAAAGATGGCTAAGCCTTTGTTAAACCAATCACAGCGGTGGGTGGGAAGCATGAATGTTCCCCTCGGCAGTGGGGTAACGGAAAAAGAGCCGGAAGGCGGACTGGGAGGCCTGGCTGGGACTCTAGCTCGGCCAGCTAACCCTCTGTGTCGCCTTGGGCAAACAGCCTTCCGGCCTCCGGTTCATTAGCTGTTGAATCAAAGGGGGTCAGGGAAGTTAGGCCACGGAGTCCAAAGATCCCTTCAAGCTGATACAGAAACTCTAGGGCTTGGGAGGGAGGGAGGCTACAGGGGGTGAGCATATGTACTGGGGAAGGCCTGAGGGAAGCCCCTCCTGGGCTCAAAGGTATGGCCTGGAAGATGCTGTGGGTCCAATGAGGAACCTCTAGGAGCCCTGTGTGTCTAAGTATGAGAGAGATTGCATCCTCTTGATCTAGGGCTGCCTGCCCTCCTGCTCGGGAGCTCGGCGCAGCCCTGCCTGTGTAATGATGGCAGCTGGGCAGGTTGGAGGACAGGGCACGTACCGTGAAGATGTTAGAACGCCTCTTGGACTGCTTGCGGATGGGCGTGGGGGTGGAGGAGGCAGCGATGGTCTCGATGCGCAGCTCCCGCTGGCTGATGCTAGGGGTGGAGGGGACTGACGATGAGTAGTCGCTGAAGGCGCCGCTGCCTCCGTTCGTGGCCTAAGAATAGAGAGGGGTGCTGAGAGTGACCCCGGACGAGGTGGGGGTGGAGTGCACAGCACGAGAGGTGGCAGAAGGGCCACAGAGGTGGTATCATGGGGAGCTGGCATGTCCTAGAGGCCAGGAGAATCCAATGGTCACCATGAGGAAATTTGCACCTTTGTTCCAGGGCTCTGGAAGCACCTGTGCCAAGCTGAGAGCTAAGTCAGGAGCACAAGCAGGGACACAGTCTGAGAGTGAGAAAACGGTGGCATCATAGTCTGCATGTGGCCTGGGACAAGGAAGCAGGTCACCCTTTCTGAATTCCCAAAATCAGGAGCAGGAGGCTAGGGGATGGGTTCCATGAGTTGGGGCTGGGGCTCAGGGTGTTGGACAATCTGAGGTTTGCTTTGACAAAGTGCATGGCATAGAAGGCACCAGGAACAGCCTCAGATATAGTGCAGAACAGAGCAAAGGCTTCTAGGTGCAATAAGCTACAAATGTGGAATGGAAAAGGAGGAGAAAGAGAAAAAAAAAAACCCACTTATAGATGGAGACAGAGTATACTCAAGTGTCTTCCCAAGACCAGACAGATGGTGTGTGGAAATCAGGCCTCACAAGAGCACCAGGCCCCATCTCCAACACAAACAGCCCAGGGACTGCAACTCACTCTGCCCCCAGCAGCCTCCCAAGGGTGGGCCCATTGCAAAGGGCCAGGATATTACCTTGGCCGTGTTGGTGGAGTAAATGTACCACTTAAAGACATAAAGACCTTCTTCTCTGCCCCCTGCTTACCCCCCTCCTCCCTCCTCCTTTCATTAAGAGTTGGTGTAAGAGTCCTTGCACCTTCTCATAAGTCCTGACACTGAAGCCAAACTGTCATTGGGCAGCACAGTGGCTGACCATGGACCATTGTGGATGACTCTGCGCTTGCAGCAAGGGGCAGTGAAGTAGAGCGGGAAGGGTGTGTAGCTATGGAACCAAACAATGGTCTATATGTCAGGGCCAAAAAACTAACCCAGCAACAGGCCCAGATACAGACAAATGTCCAAATCTAGTGCAGGAACTGGTTCAGAATCCGCACATCCCAAGCAAAGCTGAAGGCCAAACACCCTCACGAGGGTGTGCTACTCTTCTAACACAAAAAGACTGCCACAGGGCATTAGACCAGCTTAGGTGCTGAGTGGCCTCGGGGCTGGCAACTGCCTCCTCCTCTCTGGGAAGAAGGCCCTGTAACTGCAACCAGCTGCAAGTGTTTGCCCATTAGAGAAGAAGGGGTCAGGCTGCTTACCAAGGGCAGCGGTAAGCACACCGGAAAAAAACTTTCCTTTTCTCCATGCCTGCCAAGTAAGGCTTCCATAAGCAGTACTGTAGGAGACTACATGATGGCATTCACAAGAGCACATGTTAGTGATATCTTAAGAGTAGTGAAGAGGGAAGACAGTGGAGTGAAGGGGACAGAAATCAGGACAAGGAGCATCACCACATGGAAAAGGCCAGACCGAAGCCAACCATGCAAGCAGTAGAACTGGAGCCACAAGCAGGCTGGGAGTTAAGAGAGATGAGCAAAGGTGACCATGAGGCTGAGAGCCTAGGACACAGGCAAACTCCAGGGAGTGCAGGGAGGCAACCGCACCTGATTGATGTGCACAGCTGGGATGGAGGCAGCAGACACGGCAGAGTGGCTGGGTGAGTTGGGCAGGGACTTGCAGGGCCCAATGGCCAGCTGCTGCTTCTTCCGCAAGGCTACCACTTTCTGGGCCACTGTAGGGAATAGCAAAGTCAATTCTACTTGCTGGAGAGAGGGGTTCAAAGTCCAGGTTGGCAGCTCCCCAAATACACTTAGCACTAACTGCTTGTCAGAGCCACCCTACACCCAGCTCTGGAGTCCTGAGTTACCGTCCTGGAAGACTCGCTCCACATTGAGCCCATAGGTTGCACATGTTTCATAGTAGGTACAACGCTTCAGGTCTGTGGACAGCTTGCGGGCCCTGCTGTCGTCAATGACCCGGGGATTGGCGGCACTGATGGCATCTGTGGAAGATGGGAGAATCAGTCAACTGGCTGAGAAGCAATAGAGGGTTATGTACTGACAGGCCAGCAGAGGCCCAAGTGGGATGCACAGCATGGAGATCTCAGGTGCCTGAATCGTTTTTCATTCTATTATTGTATCTTTGAATGAAAACAAACCAATGACTTAATGAGTCTTTGCTCAAACCCTGAAAACAAATGTGGACACAACCCAGTTTGGGGGCACATGCCTAAAATCCCAGATTTAGGAGGCTTAGGCAAGGTTAGCCTGGGTTACAGAGTAATACCATGTTATGTTTCAATAATAATAACAATAAGAATGATGAAAACTGTGGACACAATAATCAGACAGAGTTTGGGAATCATCCTGAGAGAAGCAAATTCAAGACACTGTGTTTAAGGCCCATGTTAGTTAAGAGCCTGTCACTGCAGGGCAGGAAGTGGGATCTGGGATCTCATGGCCTGTTTATGGAGACTTCATTAGTCCACCACTATACCCTGCCATACAGCATGCCCTGCCTCACCCTGTGTGCCCACCAGCACCATGGGCACCTCGCTGGCATTTCGGAAGCTGCAGAGGCGCAAGAAGTAATTGTACACCGTCTGGAAGCTGATTTCATCCTCCAGGCTGAACACAAACACCACCGCATCCACCCAGGCAGCAAACTGGGGAGATAAACAGAGTCAGCACCCATTGTCCCTGATGAACTCAGACACTAGGCAGGTAAGTCAGCAGGCGCATCACCTGGAGTTCAGGGGGGCCTCCTTCATCTCGGATCAGCAGCAGGTAACTCTGGCCATCCACCACAATCTCCTTTTTAAACCGACCCCCTAGGACAGAGTAGAGGTCAAGACCAAATGCAGAGAAGGGGAATAGCGGGATGTGTGTGAGCAGAAGCCCCAAGTACCCAGGGAAGAAGGGAAGAGAATGGGCCAGGAGAGGAGCGAGAGCCCTACAGAGACACAATGGTGGAGGAAGAGGCAACCTATGGCCAGCCTGGCCTGTGATGCTTACCTTCAGGGGACTCTTCCTGGACGTAGGTCCCTGTCAGGTATCGGTGAACCAAAGCTGATTTCCCACTAGACAGGTTCCCCACTATGCCCTGCAGAAGAGGAACGGGTAAAAACAATGGTCAGAAGGCAGGAGGAAAAGGTGAGACTGGGGCTTAAGAGGAAGGAAGGAACATGGGGCGAGTTGAAACGGTACAGAGAGGCCCAGAAAAAGCCAGAGGGAGGGAGCAAGCAAGGCCAAGAGGGAAGGGTGGAACCTAAAGCCAGGGCCCACCCAGACACAGGACCCACTCACCACTTTAAGCTCTGGCACAGAGCGGCTCAGGGTCCACTCCTGGCTGTTCACAAATGAGTCTGTGAAGACAGAGCCATGCCATCAGGGCCACAGGGGTGTACACACACAAACACACCTGCCACCTACAATACTCTCAGTCAAGGCTGGAGGAGACCACTGTCCTCCATGGGACCCTGACCCTCACCCCTAGCTCCCTAGGGAACAGAGCAAAGATAGTCTTCGGAACTGTGAGCTGATGCGCATCCTGCCTGTACTGTACAGGTCTGTTGCCCCTCCTCGTCCTCCTCTTTATGGTCCACATGAGCTCACCTGGCTTGGTGCCTGGATGCCTCTCACCCAGATGGGAGGCCTCTGCAGCAGGTCTCAGACCATACCCAAAATGGGCAGGGCTCTGGCAAGGGGGACCAGTCTCCTTCCTGCGAGTAGGAACAGCGCACCCTTGGCAGGGTGGGGCCACCTACCACATTCCTGAGCCAGGGCGAAGAGGGAGGAGCCTCACCTGGCCCTGTTCTGTAGAGGCAGGTCCAATGAGGCAAGTCTACCAGGCCCTGTCAGGCCTTCTCCCCAGCACCTCTGCAGGACACCAGCCTCCAGGCTCCCTTTCATGTGCTCACACTCGGCACAATTGGCCCCCTAGACTCAGACAAGGTCCTTGGGAAGGAAGCCTCTTGCTTGCTGCTCAGTGCCCCTGACCTGAGCCAGCACTCATCTCTTATTCCCCAGCAAGTTCTAGATGGCCTGGCCTGGGCTGGACTTTGTCTGGGCAGTACTTGCTGTCCTGCCCAGCTCCCACTCACTGGCCCAGCCCACAGATGTTTCACAGCATTATCTCATTCAAGGCCACAATCAGTCCCTGACCTCAGCTGCAGAGGCAGCTGGGGAGAGAGGTCAGCCCCCAGCTAAGAAATTCTTAGTCTAGTTTAGTGCTCCTTTCCTGAGCAGCCATACTGTATAGAAAGAAGATATATAGAAAGAGCCACTGTATAGAAAGAGGATGGCACTGGAATGCAGGTCCTTAAGGTCTCTTAGGATGCCACGACAGGATGCTATGGGCAGTGCCATTGCCTGGAATCCTCTGCTACTGCCATCTCCTCTGGACATTTCCAACGACCCTAGGCATACGACTAGCCGGTAAGGGCACTTGGGCCAGACCTAGCTATTCTAGACAATGCTCACCCATCGATCTCTATCTGGTAGGTTTCCGACACAGCGTTTTCTGCCAGACTTCAACCAGAGGTCACTACGACGGCGCACAGCTTTCCCCCTTACCGCTTGGCGCGCCCAGGAGTCCTGGGGCTGCGTCTGCCCGGCGGCTCCACAGCGGCGCTGAGGGCGCGGGCTCCCTCCGGCGGAAGCGGCTGGTGAGCAGCTTCCAGAGGCTGGCGGCTGCGCGGGGGCGGCCGGGCTCCGGTGGCGCGCACGGGGTATCGGCGCCCAGCAAATCTCGGCGACTGGGGAAGGTACCCAGGGAGCTGGCGTCGCCGTCGCTGCGGGTGCGTGCGCGGGGTGGCCGGGCAAGCAGTCCCGACTCGGAGCGCCGGATCTCCTGGCCCCGGCGCAGACGGAAGCTAAAACTCTTCCTAAGCGCGGACAGCCCGCGCCGGGGACTCTCCGTGCCGCGGCCGCCACCACCACGGAACACCTGCCAGCGCTGGCTACTCCACAGGGACGCTCCCCGCAGGAAGCCCGAGCTCCCCGTGCGGCCAAGCCCTGCGCCCGGCGCCTCCGTCGCCGCCAGCTCTAGACGGTTCACCTCCAGGAACGTCATGCTGGTGGGCCGCGGCCTGGATGCCCTCTCTCCAGGACCGCGGCTGCGCCGGATAGGCGCGGGGCTGAGCTCAGGGCTGGGCGGCGGCGAGCCGGGCCGTTCTGAGAGCGCAGGGCCCCGACGGCCGTGGCGCGGGCGCAAGAGGCCCAGCAGCAGGCCGCGCGCGCCGGAGGACGCGGACCCCGGAGTTCCGGAGCACAGGCTCCGTGGCCGCGCAGGCTGTTCGCGTGCGGCGCACAAGGCAGCCTGCAGGGCGGCGGCGGTCCGGTCGGCCGAGGCGCTGTGCAGGTCCAGCGAGTCGCAGACGCTGAGGGCGCGGCGGCAGACGGCGGGCCGCTCCCCGCTGCAGCTTTTCCCCGGCGACCAGCCCCGCTCCATGCTCAGGGCCCACAGGAGGAGGTCAGGCCCATGGCGAGGGACGCGGGGCTGGGGCTGGGGCTGGGCCCGGGCCGGGGCCGCGGCCGGGGCGCACGGACTCCGGCCTCTGGGCACCTGGTGGAGTCCCTCGACTCCTCCACTTCAGCCTACAAGCCCAGACCTGGAAGGGCCTGGAGCCAGCCTAACCAGGAGAGGCGGCAAGTCTGGCCTGGAACACCCAGGAACGGCGGTGCAGGGCAGCCGGCCTGCTAGGGCAGCCCCTGGGAGCCCTCAGAAAACAGGAAATTCCAGCCAGGGCTCCACCTAAGACTGGGCAGGTAGGTGAGGAGTTGTCATTAAGAGCAGGCCAAATAAATAACAGTCCTCAAGCACACCCCACAAGAGACCGTTTTTGCAGAAAAGTGAACCATTTTCTCTTTCTCCAAAGAGGGAAGACCAAGACCAAGGATTCCAGGGCCACCCACATTCGTTAGAACCCCGAATTCTGAGCCAGGAGACAAGCAAATCTTAGGCCTTCCCTGAGCTTCAGACTTCTGTCTGTAAAGTGGAGAATTTAGCGAGGTGACCCTACTTCAGAGTTCCACTCTGATGTTCTTTTCTTTT
>NW_022196901.1:19164228-19171936 GCF_008632895.1 Mastomys coucha | reverse complement strand
AGGTAAACTTGAGTGCCCAGTAGAAACTCCTAAGCCCCCTGCTACCTAGCTAGGTCTAGGTGTGGCAGTGAGAGAATTGGTGGTACTCACCTGCCTAAGCTGACACTGCAAACTCAAACACCCCTAATCTTAGCCACTGTCTTTTTGGCATCAGGAGTGTGGGCTGCACACAATCCCCAGATAACTCAGTTTCAGCCCAGGATGTAGTAAAGCTCCATCTATGACTGATCCTGCACTGCCCTCATCACTGCTGGCCCAGACAGCAGCTTCCATCCACCACAGAAGACAACCACTGGCACCAGGGCCAGACTGGGAGAAACCAGTTTAGGTTAGTGCTTGAGTGTCCCTGGAGACTGGTCATCCTCCCAGGTTGCCTCTATCCAGCCCAGCCCAACTCCATGTCCCTTTCAGCTTCAGAATCCCTTGGTCCCAGTGAGAACTAGCAGACTGAAAAAGAGCAGCACATTCCTGAGGGGGCTGGGGTTAGGGGAATGCCTGGGAAGGCAGGGCCTCTCCAATCAAGGTGCTCCAAAAAAAGAGAGCTGGAAACTTTCAAGTCCTGGGCTGGATCTCTCCGGTAATCTGCTTTCTTGTGGGACTAGTTATTAAGAGTGGAGAGGGTAGTTGCTTCCCTGTTCCTTGTAATAGAGTAATAGGCAGTTCCACAGAGGAGGCCTTCCCAGGATCTCAGGAAGGCCCAGACACAGACAAAAGCCCAGCACTCTTTTTGTTTGTTTGTTTTGTTTTTTGAGACAGGGTTTCTCTGTGTAGCTCTGGCTGTCCTGGAACTCACTCTGTAGACCAGGCTGCCTCCAACTCAGAAATCTACCTGCCTCTGCCTCCCAAGTACTGGGATTAAAGGCATGCGCCACCTCTGCCCGGCAGCCCAGCACTCTTGATTTACAATTTCTAATGTAAGTTAGCCAACATTCTTGAGCTACACCTTAATACTGCCAAGTTGGAGCTAGAGAGATGGCTCAGCCATAAAGAGCACTAAATGTTCCTTCAGAGAACCAGGGTTCAATTCCCACTACCTACATGGTAGTTTACAATGGTCTGTAACTCCAAGATCTGACACCCTCACACACAGAGGGCAAAGCACAATGTACATAAAAGTAAATTTAAAAACAAACAAACAAACAACAAAAAAACAAGGGCTGGAGAGAGGGCTCAGAGGTTAAGAGGCTGCTTTTCCAGAGGTCCTGAGTTCAAATCCCATAACCATCGATAATGTAATCTGGTGCCCTCTTCTGGCCTGCAGGCATACATGCAGACAGAACACTGTACACATAACAAATAAATAAACAAAACAAAACAAACAAACCTGCCAGGCCTGTGGGGGGCATTTTCTTGATTCACCCCTAGGCAATCCCTGGGCAGATGGTCTTGAAGAGTGGGCTGACACACGGTCACAAGAACACGCCCACAGAATCAACTGAGCGGGTCTTACAGGGGCTCACAGAGACTGAAGCAACAAACACAGACCCTGTGTGTGCCTGAGCTAGGTAGGTCCTCTGCATGTTATAGTTGTGTAGTCTGGTGTTCTTGTGGGACTCTCAACAGTGCGGGTGGGGGTGGGGGTCTCTGCTCCTGAGAGCCTTTCACCCAGCCTTGATCCAAGGGTTTGTGCCTTTGTTTGCTTGATGTGTGTGGGGGGGTGTCTGCTCTGAGTGGATCTGGATGAGGGGAAGTGAGGGGAGGGACTGTAAGGACTGGAGCATGGGGAAACTGAGGTAGGGATGTGTGAAAGAATTTTTTTAAACAGTGGGCTGAGCAAGCCACAAGGAGCAGACCAGTAAGTACATATGCCCTGCTTTAGTTTCTGCCCTGACTTCCTTTGATGATTGATTGTGATGTGGAAGTGGAAGCAAAGAAAGACGTCTTCTTTCCAGGATGCTTATGGTCATGACATTTATAACAGCAACAGAAACCCTAAAACAGTTCCCTGCCTTCATCTCTTTGTCCTGTCTATCCCACACCTAGGAACTATTTATTCTTCCACAAAAGAATAGGACTGTCCATTACAGCCCCATGCACTCCCAATGAAAATCCAAGCACAGGACAAGGAACCCAATGGGTTGCTTTAGCAGTGTAAGAACAGCTGTGTGGGATAGGCACTAGCCGTGTATACAGTCACACGCCTGCCCTGAATGCTCTTGACACCCACACTCTGTTCCAATAGCCGTCACCTACAAAGAACAATAAGGCTGGCCTTGAAAGCTATGCTGGACCTGTTCAGGAGGACCAGAGCCCACAGAACCAGCCTCTCTCGGGGCAGCTAGTTCTCAAGTGCCAGGCTGCATCTGCCTCATAGGGGCTGTGTGTATGGCTCTTTGGGAGTTTCTGAAGGATTAGTGATGAATCTCTCAAGTTCTGAGTATGTACTCTAGGTCAGGATGAAGAACTGATTGCTTGGCCATTCTGGGCCTCAGCCCCCTGCAGAGGCACAGGAACAGAGAAGTCTCTAGGTAGAAAGAGAAGGACCCCGTGAGCAGGGATGGGACACACCTGGGACCTAGTCTCTAGTGCTTGCTACGGATGCACTGATAAGAACAACGACTGCCACAACTCACATAATCCGCAAGAGATGGTAGCTGTCATTCTACAAAGGACCAACTTTTGCCTACATGCACCTGGCTTCCCAAGGAACGGATGAGGTATTAGGTGTCTTCAGGTATGGCCTGTATGTTCCAGAGCTCTCTTTGGCCACAAGGTGGCAGCAGAACATCTTCTGACCCCAGGCATGCTAGCACCAGAGCCCTTTGGCTGGTCTTACTCAGTGTAGGTTCCCACCACCTCCATATGGATCCAGACCATTCTATTACCTCTCTCTTCAAAAAGGGATCCTCTGTCCAATAACCACCTATGCCACACATCAGCTTCCTAATGGCCTTACCCCATCTGCTACCACACTGACATCTGTATTCATGTCCATGAAGGTGTCTGCAGCCTGTTAAAACCGCGATCTTGTCACTGCCAATAGAGCCCTACAGTCCATGACACTGTATCTAACCATGTCTCTGTGCCCCTGGACCTTACTTGATCTAACCTACGCCCCACCCCCCACTACTTAACTATAAAGTATCTACCCATCCCTGTCCTTTTGGTCCCTTGGAACTCAGTGAACTGTTCCTCCCCTCAATGACCCTTGTCAATATCATATAACTCCCTCCAATCTGAGATGCCTTCCTCAGGTGCATCCTGCTTCTCAGCGGAACCTCACTAGAGTTCTGGCAACACATGAATTAGGTACCAGGGCTCTTCCTTAAGGAGACAGCTCCTGGTGGGACAGTCAGCTGAGATAGTAAGATATAATGCCATAATCCATACACACCCAAAGCAGAAGAGCACAACCTGGGCTCAAACTCACCCTCCAGCACTGCAATGGATTAATACTATCAACTTGGCAGAACTGAAAACCACCAGGAGTCCGACTTCTTAGCACAGCTGTGAGGAAGACCCTCGGTGGAGTTAAAGACACTCCCTAATGTGGGCAGCGCCATTCCACAGGCTGGATCCTGGACTAAATAAAGAGGGGAGCACCAGCAATCAGCACTCTTGCTTCCTGACTTCAGATGCAATGTCACCAGCTGCACCAATTCCTGCTGCCTGCTTTCCATATTACAATGAACAGTATAGTCAAATGTAGACCAAGAGAAACCTTTCCTTCCTGAAGTTGCTCTCTGGTCACAGACATACAAAAGGCAGCTAATTATAGGCACCTACTAGCTGTGTGACCACACGGGAACCTTGTTGACTTCAGATATGGTGTATAAAATAGAGAAACCCCTTCCCCAGCTCAAGCTGTACACAGAGAGATGACAGGGTCTTGGACCCTGGTGGGCAGCAGGTGATCAGTACCCCGTGCAGCCCCACTGGGTGACAATGGGTGGTATAAACACGAGTGCCACATGCCCAACAGGCTACGTAGAAACTCAGGCCACAGGCTGTAGTTCATATGGGCCAGGACAACCAAACCTAGGCTGATCCCCTCTACCCTCCAAGCTGGGGGCCCTGGAGATTTGAGGCCCTACATGTAGGCCTCAGACATAACATGTGTAAAGAGCAGTGTTGTGTTTGTACTTAAGATGATGATGCACTTAAGACTGCAGTGGGGTGGGCACCTGACCTGACATTTGACCTCACCAGGCAGTGGAATGCTAATATAAATCTTCACAGTGGAGCTGGAGGTGCAGCTCAGCTCTAGTGTTTGTTTAGCATGAACACGGCCTGGGATTGATCCCCAGCGCAACATAAACCAGCCACTTACAGCACGCCTGTCATCCCAGTACTCAGAAGGCAGGAGACCAAGACCGTTCTCAGCTACATAGTGAGTTGAGGTCAGCCTGGGCCACATGAGACACAAGAAGATGGCCATCTATAACCCAAGGAGAAGCCTGTGGCAGATGTGTTCCTAGTACCTTCAGAAGCAGTGTGGCCCTGCTGGCACCTTGATCTCGTCAGACTTTTGCATTCCTGAAAGAAGACAATAACTGCTATCTGGTTCATGGTAATTTGTTACGATTCATTGCCCAAGGAAAGTACAAAAGGGCCCTATAGAAAAACCTCTGAGCCGGGGTGCTTTGGGGAGGTTCCCAGGCCTGCAGCCTGGCAGGGCCTCACCTCAGGGGCTACAGCCTAGTCTTTTGGATGTGATAACTATGATGCTCTGAGAGGAAGGGAGCTGTCTAAGGTTGCACAGCCATAGGTGCTAGAGCCTTCAGATTAGAAGCCAAGCCTCAGGCTTCTGAGCACACACACACACACACACACACACACACACGCATGCACATACACATACACACACGCACACACTCACACGCACACACATGCACACATGCACACAAGCACACGCACTTCCACAGACATGCATACTCATGTTGTGGAGGACCAGGACCAACTTGCTGGTTCCTCTTTATCCCAAGTCCATCTGATCCTGAAGGGGTGATTCTGCAGCAGCATCCCTCACCTATTTCTTTCTTTCATGTGTTTTTTTAAAGAAGGTCTCTTCCTTCAGAATTGAACACACAGCAGCCAGATGTGGGCTCATACTTGTAATCCCAACTCTGAGGGTCCTAGGCTGAGGCAGGACTGCCATGACTATCTTTGAAAAGGACAGAAGTTCCATGATTAAAATTCTGCTTCACTTAGCTGAATGTGTTTCTGTTTCTCTTTTTTCCCTGTCTGGCAATGGGTATTGAACTGCAGTGGTTCTCAAACAGTGGGTCATAACTCTTTTGGGAGTCAAATGAACCTTTCACACAGGTACCCTATGAGACCATCAGAAAACACATATTTACACCTTGAGTCATAAAAGTAGCAAAATTATAGTTACAAAGTAACAATGAAAATAGTTTTTATGGTTGGGGTCATGTAGCACAAAGCCTCGGCATCAGGAACTCTGACCTCATGCATTCTGGGCAAGGGCTCTACCACCACACTGTCAGTTTAAATGGGTTTCTAAACCCTTCCATTTATCATCTCTTCATTTTGTTTGTAATTTTTGAGACAGGGTAATAAGTTCCCAGCCAGCTATGGCTATCTGATAAAAGACCCTGTCTCAGAAAGTGGAGGGTTTGCAGGTGAAGCTGGGGTTCGG
Organism: Mastomys coucha; assembly: GCF_008632895.1. Lineage (NCBI taxonomy): Eukaryota > Metazoa > Chordata > Mammalia > Rodentia > Muridae > Mastomys > Mastomys coucha. The sequence continues at coordinate 19,166,337 of NW_022196901.1, read as the reverse complement.
TCGGCAGACCATTTGTCTAGATGCACAACCAACCTTAGCATCCCATCAACCGTCCATGGTAATAGCATAGATTTAAAATCCTAACACTTGAGAGGCAGAAGGATCAGTTCAAAGTCATTCCCAGCTACACAGATATTCTGGGACTCACTAGTCATCCACCAGAAAGGTAGCATGAACTCTTGCTACAGGCGCATGCAGATGGACACGGGGACACACACACACACACACACACACACACACACACACACACACACCACAGAACTTTCTAGTTCTTCTCTGTGGACAGGGCATACAGTAGCTCTCTCTCCCTGGATGTGTCTCTCTGAGTGCTAGGAGAACATCTTTTCATGGTGACTGACTACATGAATTTATATTTCATGTCTCTCTCATCCTACTCTTTGCCTGCTTTTCTCTTGGGTTTTTCAAACCTGTTTCTTAACAACTTGCAGGAGCTCTCTGCAAAAGGGAACATGTTAGCTGCTTATCCTGTACACATACACTGTGTGATGAGAGATGCGATTATACTGACAGGCTTGTAATGGATTAGAATAGATGAACACTAGCACCAGTCATCTGCCAGACAAGAGCAATATTTGGTGAGGGAAGGGAGAAGTAGTCTATCCACTGACACTCAGCAGGGCTACAGACACAAGGACCGACCATTGAGGCAACTAATGTCGTGGGTAAGGACTGCATATACTTTATTTCTGGGGTGTGGACGTACCCCTCTACAGCCTAGCATACTAACACAGGACAGGAGGTGAGCTCTGTCTCAAATGCTCTGCCGTGATAACCAAGCAGCTTAAAATACTTTTTTTTTAAAAGTTCTCCATATTCCAGTTTCCTCACCTACAAAATGCAATCAAAAATACCTTGAGTTTCCTAAACTCATCTAAAACTCATACTGTTAGGATGACATGTGTGGTGAGCAATATCAAGGCTACCACCAGTCCCAGACCAAAGTCCCTCTCTCACTGCTTTTGCCGGTCCTGAAGCCCCAGCTCAGAATCCTGCAGCTCCTCATCACCCACAGCAAGAGCCGTCAATCTTTGACATTCGCAGCACAAACACAAACGGTGCCGGAGTGAGGGTGGTACGTTTATATTATTTGTAACCCATCACAGCAGCGATTCTCACAATCACATCACTACTCTAGGAAAACTGTCCAGCGGTGCTTGTCAAGGAGGCAGGGCAGTGCTGCAGCTACTGGCTCCATCTACTCAGCCACCCTACCCGAGGGCCAGTAGGGCCCCAGCACCCATTCCCTGCCCTAACCCTGTGCTCTTGGGATTCTGAAAGTACAGTAGTTCTTTGACAGCCAGCTCACCATCACACTACACACATGTGCCCATCTCCTGCTTACAGCAATAGAAGAATACTCACACAACCCACTTCCAATCTGCGTGCCTGGCTTGTCACAGAAACAGACTGTACTGCTGGTCAAGTTTGGGGCACCCTGAAAGAAAAGGCTGGGACACTGCTGTCCCTGTGTTTAGACCTTAACTCTGTCAGCCCTGTTTCCCCTATGGTCCCCTCCTCCTGGATTGGTACAGCCCACCCCAGCTTCCCAGGCAGAAAGGGATAGGGCGGTCAAACAGACTATCCAGGAAGTGATCCTCCACCAACCCCCTGAGATGCTGACCCACCCTCCTGAATTTAGTCTTCTTCTAGGCCCTACTGTAAAGAAGAGGTCAGCTTTTCTCCCTGTCCTGCCCCAAACACCATCAAGATCTATTGCTTAACAAGGCCCATGAGATGTATCCCCATCAGCAGGCCCAAGATACTTCAAAGAAGATCTCACAGCTCAGAGAAAGGAAGATGTCAGCACGCCCCTGAGATGGCCCTGCCCTGTCTTCAGAGCTGAGAGTGCATGTGTGGCCAGAACCTGAGTCTTCCCGGATCGAGGCCACGGGTGGTCCCTCCCCATCTGATACTGATACACTCAGAGGGTCTTTGTGGGGATCGAGGCCATGGGTGGTCCCTCCCCATCTGATACTGATACACTCAGAGGGTCTTTGTGGGGATCGAGGCCATGGATGGCCCCTCCCCATCTGATACTGATACACTCAGAGGGTCTTTGTGGGGATCGAGGCCATGGGTGGTCCCTCC
>NW_022196901.1:19160255-19164181 GCF_008632895.1 Mastomys coucha | reverse complement strand
TCGAGGCCATGGGTGGTCCCTCCCCATCTGATACTGATACACTCAGAGGGTCTTTGTGGGGATCGAGGTCTTTGTGGTCCCTCCCCATCTGATACTCATACACTCAGAGTCTTTGTGGGGCTCATTGTCTCTACTCAACACAGAAAGATCACACCATTCTATAAGCTTCCTTCTTTCTCTTGATAGCTCCATGGTCACCTGAGCCCCTGTCCTATAGCTCCTAGGTTCTTACTCATCACCCTGCTTCCTACAAGCTTTCCTCCCAGTACCACCCTAAGGCCTGGCATGAGATCAAAAGCAGGGCTTTTGTGATTTCTAAGTCCCAATTCTTACCCTTTAGAGGACACTCATAGTACTATCTTTCCCTAGCCATCTGGTCCTGCCTAAGATGGACCGCAGCTCCTGGGCTAGTCAAAAACTCATGAATGGCCAATCATGGTGGTGCATACCTTTAATTCCAGCACTTGGGAGGCGGGACAGACAGATCTTTGATTCTGAGGCCAGCCTGGTCTACAGAGTGAGTTCCAAGACAGCCAGGGCTATGTAGAAACCTTGTCTCAAAAAAAACAAAAACAAAAAACAAACAAACAAAAAACCAAAACAAACCAAAACATAAAAACCCATAGAGAAGAGTGATGTGCAAGTCCTTGACCTGGTAGCCTGGAAAAGCCCATGCTCACTGCCCTGACTGCAGCTGGCCCAGGGGAGCCCTCTCCTCAGTTGTGCCACAGGAGCAGGCTCAGGAGACACAGGCTTTTCTGCCCCAGTGTGCAGTCAGGAAGGTTCCTGGGAGGTTCAAGAACTCATCGCATCAGGGAGGGTACTGGCGGGGAGGCCGGGCGTGGCCTGGGCAGCTCTGCGTAGGCACAGGGCTGAGGCTTCATCAGGAAGTAAACAGACACAAGCACATAACACATGCCATCTGCTCCAGGTCGCTGAGTTAGAGAACGGGGAAGGTCACTACTGTATCTGAGGAGAGAGGGGCTAAAGTGGGCAAAACGAACCCTGCTGGGTAAGGGGCTGCCAAAAGGAGCAAAAATGTATGGGACCTACAGTGAGCAAGATGAGATAAGGCAATGTGTCAATATGAGCGAGGGGCTGGATGAGAAAACTGAAGGTTGATTTGGAGGTGGAGCACTGTACTGGACAGCGCCAGGCTCGTTCTAACAGTAAATTCCAACTAAGGTGCAGCCACTTGGAGAGAATTCCTCCCACACATAAAACAGTGGCCAGTCGGTTCCTGATGGGTTCTAAGGGCTCAAGACCTACAGAGAAGTGGATGCACTAAGAATCTTCTGGCCTTCTAGGTCTGTCAGGAAGCTGGCTCTAGACTCTGGACCTGAGGACCTCAGTATTTAAACAGGCTTAGGACAGTATCTCCCACTAACAGTGACAAAGATGTAGAAAATAAGTTCTCTTTTTTGGTTTTTTCGAGACAGGGTTTCTCTGTGTAACCCTGGCTGTCCTGGAACTCACTCTGTAGACCAGGCTGGCCTCGAACTCAGAAATCCGCCTGCCTCTGCCTCCCAAGTGCTGGGATTAAGTTCTTAACAAGATGATCACTTCAAGCCTCATCAACATGGACTGAAGGACGCTTGGAGTGTCATGTCTGTCGAGTGTCATACATGGCCAAGGACAACAGGGTCCAATTCATGCACAGGCCCCCTGTTAGTTCCTGGGTTCCAACACGGGGACAAGAGGAGTCACCTGTAACATCTGCATTCACTGCTGCAGCACTCTGGGACATTCATTTACCTGGCTCTGTACTCTGTCCTTTACCACTGAGGCTGGGGAGAACCAGTGAGAAACAAGTCATACTTCTAGACTTTCAAAAAAAAAAAAAGAGTTAAACAAGAATGGGAAGAAGGGAAGGGAGTAGCAAGATGGCTCAGTAGAGGTGAAGGTGTTAGCAACCGAGCAGGAGGACCTGAACTAAACCCACAGTTCACACAATGGGGACAAACAACTGACCCCCAAAGTTGTTCTCTTATTTCTGCATGTGCACACACATGTGTACACGCCAGCACACACAAATAAAAAAGTGCAAAAAACACCTACTGGGTATATGTAATGTTTTTAAGTGGATGTATTTCTCATTCGTCACCTTGATGGGCACTCAGTAAATAAATATTTATTAGCTGGGGCATGGTAGCACCTGATTGTAATTCCAAGCCCTTGCATGCTGAGGCAGGAAGGCTATGTGGGCTGCGTGGCTGAGGCCATCTACGGTAAGGCAGGGAGACCCTGTGTTGACCTCCCAACATAAAAGTTAGTAAAAATATTTAGCAGAAGCTGGAAAAAATAGCTTAGTGGTTTCAAGAGCACTTGCTGCTCTTGCAGAAGTCATGAATTTAGTTCTTGGTCTCACATGAAGCAGATCACAGCTTCCTTTAATTCCAGAGAGTTCAATGCTGTTTCTGGTCTCCAAGAACACTTGCACACTGATGCACATCCATTCATATTCACTCAAGCCTACATAGACACCCACAATAAAAGTAAGATAAATCTTTAAAATTAAAGAAACAGAAATTAAATGACTGAATGAAAATGGATATTTATAGAAAAGGAATATTTATGTTTGCATTTTAAATTCAAGACTTTGAGAGGATATATTAAAACAATACATTTATGCTTTCAATTTTCACAACCAAGTTGTATATGCTATTTTATACGACAGCCTCAGAGGCCTTACTGATATTACTGGATTAACAAGGCTTCCATCTAGAGATAAAACCAGAAGAACCAAGTGCTGCAGGCACACACGAGAGAGTACAGAACCAAGATGACCCATGGCTCCTGGTCTGCACCTATCATGGAAATTTTGCCACACCTGGGCTACTCCTGAATACCCTAAACTGCCTGGCAGAATGGAGAGCATTTACCCTGAGAATCTCATTTGGTCCTTACCTCAATATAAATTTTAAATAACTTGAAACATATTAACTATATTTCAAAATAATACGTCACTACTAGTATTTTCTTAAATGAACATAAATATATAAAGTCTTTTTGTTTGTTTGTTTTGTATTTAGTAGAGTTTAAAATCTTGTCTCTTACTGTGGTACAAGCCCAAAATAAGAACAATGTTTAGACATTGGATTTCACTGTAATAAGGCTGTACTTCAATGACCCTCATATCACCAAAGGATTTTACCTCCATCTTAGCTAAGCTGAGAGTTGACAGTTCTGCTGCACCAAGAAGTGAATTGTAGGCACGATTTTTGGATAGACTTCCTGCTGTGGTCAAAGCTATTTGACTTGAGTGAGTGAATTCATTCTCAGCCCAGAGAGAACAGGTTACATTCATTTAAGAAATGGTGAGTGTATTAAGATGGTCTATCCATAAAGTCATTCACCAACTGTTTCAATGAACAATGGTTCTGCTTGGAGGGTGGCACAGACAATAGGTGAGGGTAAGAATCTGGTTCATTAGCTGTGATAATTTGGGAAAGCATTCATCTCAGAGAAAGAGTAACTTATAAAGTCCTCTTCTTCAAACTTGATACAAGAGCTACAAACGTAAAGCATAGCATTCAGTCTCACTCTTTGTTCTCTTACAAGTCACCTCCCTAGTTAATCGTCTATGTTTCTTTTGGGTATATAAATACTTTTGAAATATATAAGCTGTTCTGAAAACCACAGTATAACATAAAAACATGAAACAAACAATACTACTAATAGAGAGGCTGAGATAGGAGAAGCACGATTTTAAGACCCTTATGTTGTACACAGCAAGACACTGTCACAAACAAACAAGCTGAAAGTGTATATAGATTGTACAATATTGGACCTATTTCTCTAATTACCAAATTAGAGAGACCATTGGATGACAATCAACAAATTTCTTTTTTTTTTAAAATGTATTTATTTATTATATGTAAGTACACTGTAGCTGTCTTCAGACACACCAGAAGAGGGCGTCAGAT
>NW_022196901.1:19149321-19159734 GCF_008632895.1 Mastomys coucha | reverse complement strand
TGCCTTTATATGTTACTTGACCTTTTTCCCTTACTGCTTTTAAAATTCTTTCTTGGTTTAGTGCATTTGGTGTTTTTATTATTATGTGACAGGAGGAATTTATTTTCTAGTCCAGTCTATTTGGAGTTCTGTAGGCTTCTTGTATGTTCATGGGCATCTCTTTCTTTATGTTAAGGAAGTTTTCTTCTATAATTTTGTTGAAGATATTTACTGGCCCATTACATTGGGAATCTTCACTCTCTTCTATACCTATTATCCTTAGGTTTGGTCTTCTCAGTGCGTCCTGGATTTCCTAGATGTTTTGGGTTAGGAGCTTTTTGCATTTTCTTTGACTGTTGTGTCAATGTTTTCTATGGTATCTTCTCCCCCCTGAGATTCTCTCTTCTATCTCTTGTATTCTGTTGGTGATGTTTGCATCTATGACTACTGATTTCTTTCCTAGGTTTTGTATCACCAGGGTTGTCTCTCTTTCTGATTTCTTTATTGTTTCTATTTCCATTTTTAGATTCTGGATGGTTTTGCTCATTTCTTCACCTGTTTGATTGTGTTTTCCTGTAGTTCTTGAAGGGATTTTTGTGTTTCCTCTTGAAGGGCTTCTAGCTGTTTACCTGTGTTCTCCTGTATTTCTTTGAGGGTGCTATTTATGTCTTTTTTAAAGTAGTGTATCATCATCATGAGAAGTGATTTTACATCTGAATCTTGCTTTTCCAGTGTAATGGTGTGTCCAGTACTTGCTATCGTGGGAGAACTGGATTCTGATGATGCCAAGTGACCTTGGTTTGTGTTGTTTATTTTCTTACGCTTGTCCCCCTGCCATCCGGTTATCTCTAGTGCTACCTGCCCTTGCTAAATCTGACTGAAGCCTGTCCTTCCTGTGATCCTGGTTGTGTCAGAACTCCTCAGAGTCAAGCTATCTCTGTGATCCTGTGATTCTGGGATCCTGTGATCCTGGGCTTGTTAGAGCACCTGGGAGTGGGGCTTCCTCTGGGTGTTGTGGGATTTGCTGCAGAGCTTGTGCCCAAGGTCTGCTCAGGACACCAGCCCAGACAGTCCGGCAATTACCCACATCTTATCAAAGATAAATCCAACAGAAAGGCTGAAGAATCATCCATGGTCAATGCAGAGCAGGAGAAGAACTATAACCTTCAAATCTGCTCAGTCTAGTTCCAGAACACAGTTCTATTTATTTGTTCATTAATTTACATAAATTTATTTATTTGTGTACATGCATGCACACATGCACATTCAAGTCTCAGGACACACAGGGAGGTCAGAGGGCAACTTGCAAACACTGGTTCTATCATATGGATCCCAGAGACTAAACTTGGGTTGTCAGGCTTGATTGAGCCATCTGAGTAACACTTATTATTTGTGTGTGAGTGTGTGTGTGAGTGCATGTGCACACACAATTCACGAATGTACAGGTCTATCTTTGGGGGGTGTCAGAGAGCAACTTTAAGGAATTGGCTTCTACTGCAGGTTGAGGAGCAGAACCTTTCAGGTCTGTGCAACAGTGCTTTAAGCACTAAGCAGCTTCAGCAGCTCTAGAACATGGCTCTTCATTCCATCCTTCAGGCTCTGACTACTTCTTCCAATATAGAATAACCTTGAGACAAGAGCCAAGTAGCAGAGTTTTGAGAGTGAAAAGCAGACAAATCTTGGCAAGTTTCCTCAGAATAAGGATTGTAGGGTAGTTAGACTCTAACAGGAAATACCCTCCAAACAAGAGTGATACTCGGTGTCCCAGAAACGCTATGCCTTTGAGGCCTTACGTGGCAGGAGCACAGCAGGAAGTCCTTAGAGGTCTAGATTCCCCTCTCCCTCCATCTTGGTTTAGGTACAAATGCCACAACTACATCAGATTCAAAAGCAAGAAGTAGGGGCTGTGGGTGGCACCCACCTGTAGCAAGGAGGGGAACTGAGGAAAGAGAAAGCAGTACTGTCGAACAAAGTACCAGGCATCACCATGATCAGGACCAGGGCCTCAAACATCAGGGGCCAACCCTGCCATCCATGCTCAGAGCACAATGAACCAAAGCTCTGATGAAAACAATATAGGGTGGGGGTGCTGACTCGTGGAACACAGACACAAAAACAGTGTAGGGTGGTGGGGCTGACTCGTGGAACACAGACACAAAAACAGTGTAGGGTGGTGGGGCTGACTTGTGGAACACAGAAACAAACGATTAAGAAAAATGTATACTAAGATACTAACTTAAAATACTAACTTATTTTAAGCCTGAAAAGATACTGGAGTAAGGAACCAAAGGAACGTGCACAAAGGAGTAGCATTAACTCAAATGGGAATAAATGATGTGTATGTGTGTGTACACACATGCATCTACGCACCTTACACATGCTGTGTTATGCCAGGAATGAAAGCCAGGAGTTTATTTGACAAACAAATTTTCTACCCTCAGCCCAACAAAATTTTAATGATTCTTACTACAAAAGTCAATCAAGTACAAAAACAAATAAGCCATAATCAAAGAAATACAGGTACAACAGCCGGGCAGTGGTAGTGCATGCCTTTAATCCCTGTACTTGGGAGGCAGAGGGAGGTGGATTTCTGAGTCCAAGGCCAGCCTGATCTACAGAGTGAGTTCCAGGACAGCCAGGGCTACACAGAGAAACCCTGTCTTGAAAAACCAGGAAAAAAAAAAAAGAAGAAAGAAGAAAGAAGAAAGAAGAAGGAGGAGGAGGAGGAGGAGGAGGAGGAGGAGGAGGAGGAGGAGGAGGAGGAGAAGAAGAAGGAGAAGAAGAAGAAGGAGAAGGAGAAGAAGAAGAAGGAGAAGGAGAAGGAGAAGGAGAAGAAGAAGAAGAAGAAGGAGAAGAAGGAGAAGAAGAAGAAATAAAGGTGCAAACAGAGAAAACCATTTTATCTTTCTCTTTTTCTTTTTGTTCTCATCTATCAAGGAAGTGAGCAGGGAAAAGGCTACCGTACCCCTGGGAGTCAGAACGGTGGCAGAGGCCCTAAAATGTGCAAACTGTATCTGTACCATCTTCATCTGGGAAATCAGCCAACGGAAGTGATTAGACAAATGCACAACTAGGTAATAAACAGTGTGCCTTTATCATAAATAGGATTCCGTACAGCCGTCTGAAATAATGACTACCATCAACATGGGCTGGCTATGTAGCAGGCACCAGCCTAGCTCATGTGTGATCCTGTTGTGCTCAGCACGCCAAGACTAAGACATGTCAAATGCGTAAACTGAGGCAGAGATGCTCTTCCTCCTGCACAGGCTCTATTCCACTGATGAGCCCTGCAGGCTCTAAAGTGAGATATCTTAGAAGCCACAAGACTCTGTGCTCTGTACTGAGCATAGAGTCCTCCTCAGTCCCATACTTGGCAACTGGGACCTGTCCCAAGAGCCAAGGCTGAAACGGTTTTAAATACTGTAACTGTACAGCTGTTAGGTGGCCACACCTGAAATGACTCTGGAGGTCAGGCACAAAGCCATCCAGCAAACTGCCTAAATTGTTGAGCGGAGCAGGAGTATGGGGACAAGGACCCAGTGTCCTTACTCTAGGCTGCCAATAAACAAATGATTCTTGCTGTGGTATCTGAACCTCCTTTTCTCCCACTGCAACATCTGCCACAAAACAAAACAAAAGCCAAGCACAGAAGTTGGGGTAAGGTGGCTGGAGAGATGGCTCAGTGTTAAGAGCATTTGTTGCAGAGGACTAGGCATCCCACATGACAGTTCATAACTGTCCATAACTCCAGGTCTTCTGGTATCAGGCATGCACACATTGTGCACATTCACCCATGTAGGTAAATTTTTTTTGAAGTGTAAAGTCAACATGCACAGCTATAATCCCAACACTTGTGAAGGAAAAAGCAGGAGAAACAGGTCGGGGTCATCCCCCATCTCGTAGCAGGTTCCAGGCCAGTAGGACCACTGTGAGTCTCGAGGAAACACAATATATGGGTCTGAATTCAATCTCCAGCATCCACATGCTGAGCACGGTAGCATTTGCTGGTAATCCTAGCACTGGAGAGACAGACGCAGAGAGGAGAGGCCAGCCAGTCTAGCTGAATCAGTGAAGCCAGGTTCACTGAAGAAGCAGAGATCTACTGAGGAGGACAGTGCTGCCACCCTTACTCTGTAAGTGCACACATACTGACAAGCACATGCAAGCATGCACACAGACCCGCAAAACCAAGCCAAAACATTCTATCCTTGCTGTAAACACCAGCAGACAAAAATCCACCAAAACTCCAGAGGGAAGAGTCTAGAAGGAAGCATGACAGATTCTCCTGACAGCAAATTCAGGTAGAAAGGAGGGGCAGGCATGGTGAAACTTCCTTTGTTATATGAGTTGAGTATAACACACACACACATACACACACTTTCAGCACACAGCATGTACTAAAATGAGATTTTTAAAAAGATTTTTGTGCATGAGAGGTTTTTTTTTACCTGTGTGCTGGACAGTTATTCTGTGAATAACCTAAAGCCATCCGAGGATCAGGAACCTCAATTGATAAAATGTGCCCATCAGATTGGCGGGGGTGGGGGGTTAAGCACTGGCACATTTTTTTGATTCAGTCCACTGTATGTGGTTCCAACCCTGGGCAGATGGTCCTGGGAGGTATAAGAAAGGTAGCTGAGGCCATGGTGGTAGTGGCGGTGGCGGTGGCAGCAGGGGCAGCAGGGGCAGCAGGCGGCAGGGCAGCACACACATTTGATTCCAGAAGAAGCAGGCAGATCTCTTAAGTTTGAGGCCAGTTCGGTCTACAGAGCAAGTTTCAGGAAAGCCAGGGTTACAAAGAAAAACCCTGTCATGAAAACAAAAACAGGTGGGAGTGGAGTGGGGAAAGGAGAGGCAGCTGAGCACAGGCATGAGGAAGGCAGAGAACAGTCCTCCACAGTCCCTGCTGCAGCTCCTGCTTCCAGATCCCTGCCTTTAGTAACTGTCCTCACCCCCTTCCAGATGGGATGTAAGCTGCACAATCAAAGAAGCCCGCTCCTCCCCAAGTTGTATTTGGTTGTGTTTATCAGAGCACCAGACACCTAACTAAAACAGCCTGCGTGCACATATGTATGGCATGTGCATATCTGACGCCTCTGGGGTACCAGATCACAGATACCACAACTGTGGATGCCGGGAACTTAACCCAGTTCCTCTACCATAGCACTGAGTGCTCCAAACTACTGAGACATTTCTTCTGCCCTTCAAATGGGACTTATTATTTATTTACTTTGAGATTGGGTCTCACTATGAAGGTTTGTCTGGCTGAACTCCCTACACAGGAGCAATGGGAAATGGGCTTGTTGTCATTAACTTTGGTTTGTTTCCCAACTACTTTATAACTTAGTTACATATTTACTCTATTCTAAGTTCTGCCATGTGGATGATTACCTTTCCTCAGTCTCATGTTACTGTCTCCTTCAGCATGGGCAAACCTCCCTCTGCTCCTGACTCTTTACTAGAATCTATCTAGCTCTACCTCTACCCCTCTGCTCCTGACTCTCTGCTGGAACTCCCATCTCCCATTTCCTGCCTCAATTCATTGGCCACAGGCTTTTTTATTGACAGATGATGCTGCCATACAGGTCACACGAGATTCTACACAGGCTGACCTCAAATTCACATACATCTACCTGCCTCTGCTTCCCAAGCTCTGGAATTAAAGGTGTGCACCATTATGGTGGCTCAAATAAGAATTTTTAAATTGGGGGGGGGGGGGCTGGAGAGATGGCTCAGCGCTTAAGAGCACTGATTGCTCTTCCAGAGGTCCTGAGTTCAATTCCCAGCAACCATGTGGTGGCTCACAACCATCTAATGGGATCTGATGCCCTCTTCTGGTGTGTCTGGAGATAGTGATACTGTACTCATATACATAAAATAAATAAATCTTTTAAAAAAAATTTAAATGGTTTACTTATTTATTATTTATTTTATTGGATATTTTCTTTATTTGCATCTCAAATGTTATCCCCTTTCCCAGTCTCCCCTAACTCCCATCCCATCTCCCCTCCCCCTGCTTCTATGAGGGTGTTCCTCCACCCTCCTACCCACTCCCACCTCCCCATCCTCAAATTCACCTACACTGGGGGCATCAAGTCTTCACAGGACCAAGGGCCTCTCCTCCCACTGATGCCTGACAAGCTACATATGAGGCTTGAGCCCTGGGCCCCTCCATGTGTATTCTTTGGTTGATGGTTCAGTCCCTAGAACTCTGGTTAGTTGATACTGTTGTTCTTCCTATGGCGTTGAAAACCCCCTCAGCTCCTTCAGTCTTTTCTCTTCCATTGGGGTCCCCATGCTCAGTCTAATGGTTGGCTGCAAGCATTTGCCTCTGTATTTTTCAGGCTCTGGTAGAGCCTTTCAAGGGACAGCCATATCAGGCTCCTGCAGCATGCACTTCTTGGCATCCATAATAGTGTCTGCGTTTGGTGACTGTATATGGGATGAATCCTCAAGTGGGGCAGTCTCTGAATGGCCTTTTCTTCAGTTTCTGCTCCACACTTTGTTTCTGTATTTACTCCTGTGAGTATTTTGTTTCCCCTTCTAAGAAGTACCGAAGCACCCACACTTTGGTCTTCCTTCTTCTTGAGCTTCATGTGGCCTGTGAATTGTATCTTGGGTATTCTGAGCTTTTGGGCTAATATCCACTTATCAGTGAGTGCACACCATGTGTGTTCTTTTGTGATTGGGTTACCTCACTCAGGATGATATTTTCTAGTTCCATCCATTGTTAGTATGTTTATGTGCATGAGAGTTTTATTTGCATGTATGTCTGTGTGAGGGTGTCAAACCCCCTGAAACAGAAGTTAAAGACAGTCGTAAGCTGTCATGTGGGTGCTGGGAGCTGAATCCCGGTCTTCTGGAGGAGCAGCCAGTGCTCTTAACCACTGAGCCATCTCTCCAGCCCTCACATGAGCTTTTTTTTTTTTATTCCCGAGACAGGGTTTCTCTGTGTAGCCTTGGCTGTCCTGGAACTCACTCTGTACACCAGGCTGGCCTCGAACTCAGAAATCCACCTGCCTCTGCCTCCCAAGGGCTGGGATTAAAGGCGTGCTCCACCACCGCCCGGCTCACATGAGCTTTTTAAAAGACCATGTTGTATCATGTTTCTGGGGCAATCACTTCTTCATGTGGGCTATTCTCCATGCACTGAGTGGAAGTGAAACCCTGAAGTACCATGCTTCGGATGGAGATTCGAGTAACCAGAAAACGGCAAGGCCGGGGAACAGGAGGCTGAGTCATTGTGCGCTAATCTACAAGTTTAAACCCCAGGGCAGTTTCAATCTCAAATGCTTCCCCTAGAGCCATCTACATGGACAACCATGTGCCCACCTGCCCAAACCACCCAAGTGAGGAACAGGAATACCAGACAAAAGTCCTGGCTCTGTGGCTCGTACTAGAGACTCCAAGTCCCAGGCCATCTCACGTGCTAAATGGAAAGGACACTTTGGGAAAACCAGGGAACTCTGCAATACTGAAGAAGTCTTTGTGTTCCCTTCAGGACATATCTGAAAACCAAGGAGCATGGAGAGCTGGCAGGCAACACAGCTGCCCTGAGCACCTGCTTACCTTCCTGTCCTACCCAGCCCATGGCAAACCGCCAGGGTTAAACTACCTTCATTCTACCTGATAGGACAGAAATGGCAACATAGGCTGATTCAGGTGATGAGGAGCAGGAAGGCATCTATCTCCCCAAGAACCCATCTTCCCTAGTGACACCTGCCTAACGAGGTCAGAGCTCCCCTGCACCTGGGCTGACATGATATGTGCTAACAGCTGCCCAAGGACTCAAAGGCACGTGTCGAGGGGCCTACTCTGATGAAGACCACTCCATATTCTTGCCTGAACCCTCTTGGGCCACCTATGTCCTGCAGAAGGAAGCACCAACTCCCATGGTTTCTTGAGGTCTTAGAAGATGAAAATAAGTAACTGTAGGAGAGAGCATTAAAAATTTCCTTCCCGACGGGCAGTGGTGGCACACGCCTTTAATCCCTGCACTTGGGAGACAGAGGCAGGCGGATTTCTGAGTTCGAGGCCAGCCTGGTCTACAAAGTGAGTTCCAGGACAGCCAGGGCTACACAGAGAAACCCTGTCTCGAAAAAAAAACAAAACAAAACAAACAAAAAAAAAATTTCCTTCCCAACTAACACAGACACTCATGGACAATGTGCAGAGACTTTAGATCTCAGCTCTAATCGGAACATTTGCATCGAGCTCTTCCTTCAAGGCTAAGGGTGCTGCAGACAAGTAGAGGCTGGCTGGATGTACAAGGCAGAGGTCATGAATGAGTCCAAGAGAACAGTGTCTGCCAGATGCACACCGAACTCAAAGACCGTGAGAGCATACCCATGACCTGCATAGGTTCAAAGCATGTGGGGTCCCAGTGCTGAGAGACAGAAGTGGATGCAGGCTCCCACCCCTAACTAAGAAGCCATCTACAACTGACATTCCCCAGCAAAAGAAAACTCTGCACTCTCCAATAGAGTGTACTAACCATACTTCAGGGCATGCCCCGTGCCCAGGAGTAGCTGGTCAGCACAAACAAACTCAATGCTATTTTTGTAGACTTTTTACCTTAATTTTGTTTTCTTCAGGAATTCTTTTCTTTTTTCTTTTTTTGGTTTTTTGAGATGGGGTTTCTCTGTGTAGCCCTGGCTGTCCTGAAATTCACTCTGTAGACCAGGCTGGCCTCAAACTCAGAAATCCACCTGCCTCTGTCTCCTAAGTGCTGATATTAAAGGTGTGTGCCACCACTGCCTGGCAGGAATTATTTTCTTATTGCTCTTTTACTTGTATATTTTAGTTTCTGTTTTTGAAAGGGTTTGTGTGTTTATTCCTTTATTTTTTTAAAGAGGTAAGAAAACGCTGGAGAGATGGCCCAGCATGAAAGAGCACCGACTGCTCTTCCAAAGGTCCTGAGTTCAAATCCCAGCAGCTATATGGTGGCTCACAACCACCCCTAATGAGATCTGACGCCCTCTTCTGGTGCGTCTGAAGACAGCTACAGTGTACTTATTTATAATAATAAATAAATCTTTGGGCCAAAGTGAGCAGGGTTGACCAGAGCAAGCAGAGGTCTTAAAGTTTCAATTCCCAACAACCAGATGAAAGCTCACAACTATCTGCAGAGCTACAGTGTGCACTCACATACATAAAATAAATAAATCTTTAAAAAAAAAAAAAGAAAATGAACATAAAGTTGAGTGAGTAGGGAGGTGGGGAGGACTTGGGAGAAATGGGAAGAGGGGGTAAAACATGATCAAAATAGACTGTATGGAAAAAGATTTTTTTCAATTAAACAAATTTCCCTCCCTAGAGTCCATTTCACCCATCAACTGTCCTCTATGAACAGAAGCTAGGCAGAGACTCACTTGCTATATACCCTGAATACCACATATATGCTTACAGACAACTCCTAACACAGTGCTGTCCCCTGTGGGTGGGAAATCTTCCAACCAGCAGGCACAGCTCACACTTGAGAAGTGACACAGTCAACATCCCGGATGAGAGAGGTAAAACAGGCACTGCCCTAGAGACAAGGACGCGTGGGAGGTTTTCCTGAGGTCACAGTCTGAAAGCGTGGCCCTTTCTAGCCCCGAAGCAGGTCTCCCAGCTCTGCCCTGGTTTCAGAAATGCCAGTTTCATTACTATCACTCCAGCTGCCCTCTGAGCTACCCCCCACGGTGGCCGGGCCAGCCCTTACTGTGTCTCTTCTCCCTCCATCCCCTTTGATCTCCTGTGTTCTGAGATCCCAGATGCAACTGGGCCACCTAGTAGGAGTTAAAGAGATGGATTAGGAACAAATACCCTTTTTGCTGCCTACCAGCACCTCACATAGGTATCCTTTCTCAGAATTCCTAGAACCCTTGTGTGAAAAGTCCTACATAAGCAGCCATGCCCCCAATAGGCCCTCCCCACCGCAACAGCTAACTATAGGAATCACAGCGACAGATGTAGGCTCCAACTCACTCCTGACCTATAAGTTAGGGCCACTGGGAAAAGCCTAGCTTGGGCACTGCACAAGACAGCAGATCCTGTGGCAAGAATCCTGGCCAGAGAGGAGACTACCCTGAACAATCAGTCAAGTCGGATGCCAAGGGGCTTCCCTGTCCTTTCTTTATGGCAGGAATACGGCAAGAGAGATCTCAGAACAAGGGGGACATGCAGCCACAACAGCAACCTCAGGCTAGTCAGGCAGACTGTGGCTGGAACCCTTTTCCTGTTGCTCCCTCTGGCTTTCCCAAAACACCTGGCCCCTTCTTGGCCTGAACCAAACAGGAAGAAGCCCCCCTCTCTTCCTTCCAGTTCCTTTGGGATGTCCCTTAGCCTGGGTAGGAAGACAGGCGGAATGGGAACTGCATGAATGAGGCTGAGAACAATCCAAAGAGAGGAGTGCTCAAAGGAACTTCCCCCTCTCTTAGGAAACACAAACGG
>NW_022196901.1:19147740-19149258 GCF_008632895.1 Mastomys coucha | reverse complement strand
GGGAGGGCGGGGATGGGATTTCATGCAGCCGGCAAAGCTGGGTTCCTGCATACACAATAACAGCCATATGGCACACACAGAGGCACTGTCCACTTCCAGCCCAGAACTCAAACTGGAAACTGAGCTGGGCTGCAGGCCCCACTGCCTCATCCCCGGCAGACACACACTTGATGGGCCCCATGTGCAGAGAACCCTAGAACTGCTCCTCCCAGCACCTTCTCTGGGTTCCTGATGGCCGGGTCTTCCTGAGTCTCCTTCCCCCACTCACTACCATCAGCAGAAACCCTGGTGTCCGAGCATTCTTCTTTCTAGGACACAGCCCCAGCTGCAACCAAGAGACTCACTTTTCCTTGGGAAGAAGAGAGGCCGGTTCATACTGGTCCCTCCCATTTCTGAGGGTCAGTTTCCCACTGCTGAGGCTCATGACTCAGGGGTCCTGCACACGTCTGTTCTCCAGGCCCTGGGAGTGTTTCTTTCCTTCCCTGGGGCTAAGTGCTGGACAGGTGTTCTCTCTTGAGTAGGAAAGGAATTCCAGTGTTTTAAATGGTTCTGGCAGTCACTTTCTGATAAAACAGAGTAAGTCCTTCACTGGAGATTAACTGAAGGGAGGTGAAATGTTAGCTCCTTGAAGCACAGGCTACTGGCAACTCTGTGTGCATGTGACACCCAGCATCTGCTGGGCTTAGGGGGCTAAGTTCAAACACAAAGACCAAGATGCTGTTAGCACCCTTCGCTGGGCAAGGTGGGAACACTGCCTTGTAGAACAGATCAATATGGTCAGACAGATGGAGAATTCTACTGCAGGAAGCATACAGGACTGGAGAAGGAGTCTGATTGGTTAGGTTTAACCTTATTTTTTATCTTATTTTATTTTATTTTATTTTAATTTTTAGCCTGCCTACAGTGGAAAAGTTGGGTTGACATAAGTGTGAAAGCCAGTAGGGTGGGGGTTAAAAAAAAAACTGAGTTCCTAGGAAAAGCCTGGGAAGGAAAGGTGAAAGAAAGCACTTGGAGGCTTTCCCAGACAGAAGGGACAGGGATGGGGTAGGGACAGCAGAGCTGAGGGCCATGCATGTATGGGGAACAGCTGGGTCAGTCTGGTGACAATCATAAGGGCCCAGGATTTCATGACAGTGATACGAAGCTTCCAGGCTAAGCAGATGGAATGGTGGGGTACTTCCAAACCTCAATGGGGAAGTTGGTCAGGGGAGGGCTTAGGAAATGCTGCCTATCATGTTTTGCTTAGGACAAAGATCAAAACCAAACCAAGTACTTCCTGGGGCCATGACTTGCACAGAAGATGCCCAATCTGGCATGTGAGCAGGGATGGCTTAGGTCACTAAGAACACTAATGAACAGGAATTAGGTGTGGAGCCTGCTCAGCCTGTCTTCTCCCTACTCTTGAAAGTCTCTGGACAGCTGATCCCCCAGCACACACACACACACACATACCACACACACACACACACATACACATACACACACACACACATACCACACACACACACACACATACAC
>NW_022196901.1:19145815-19147294 GCF_008632895.1 Mastomys coucha | reverse complement strand
ACACACACACACACACACACACATACACATACACACACACACACACACACATACATACACCACACATACATATACACACACACACACACACACACACACACACTCCCTCTTTCACTGGTGGCTGTCCATTAAGCTGTTTCATCCTCCTAAAAAGGCATGAGAAATCATCTTGGGAGTTGATGAGGAACTCCATACTTCCTCTAGGAACAGGGAAGCTCAGAGAGCAGTCTCTTCTGGCCTCACCCCCTGAATCTAAGGGGAAAAAACCCCACCTCATCTCTTCTGAAGACGCTGGGCTCACACAAATGCTACCTCCCAATCTCCAGCCACAGCAGTGACTTCAAGCCATTTACTTTAATCCACATTAATGAGTTTTTTCTGTCACCTAATTAGTTCACAGTGAACTCTGCCTTGAAAGGAAAGAGAAGAAAACAGGCTGGGAAAAGATGGAAAGTAAGACAACAAAAGAGCCCAGATGTAAAGGTGGAGGGGGCTCTACTCACAAAAGATCGGAGACTCATCAGCTATGGGTACCTCAAAAAGCAAAACAGGGCGTCTGTTCAAGATGGGAACAGGATCTAAACTGAAGGGCCCAAACAGTGGACATGCCCTTCCCAACTCCAAGCCGGCAGCAACTAGCCTTGCTCCTGCTTTGCCACTAAGGCCGAACTCACCACCTGCTGGTGGGCGTCCCCCTTCAAGCAGAGTTGGAAAAGGAAGCAGATGGGCCAGGGTGAGGCCCATCTGTCCAAGCTTGCTAGAAGGTCAACACTGCCACTGGGGTGCCTGTTGCTACTGCCAGCCAGCCTCCACTACACCAAAGGTCGTGGGGCTTCTTGCCAGCAGTGTGCCCCCAATTAACGTGCCCTTTAGTTGCCAGAGTTCAGGGCCCATGTGCCCACAGGAAGGAACATTAGTAGGAGAAGTGCATGGCCTGAGGTTTACAGTACCCCTAGATCCAGGCCCGACCTCCCTGGAGGTCAGTCAGCATCCTGACAGCAGCATGTATGCCTGGGGGTTAGAGGGCACAGGCAGCGCAGACGGATCATTGAGGGCCTTCCACGAGGCCACAGCTCCCCAGTCTTGCGCCCAAGCCAGGCCCGCGCCCGCAGAAGTGTGGGGGTGGGTGTGCGTCGGGAGAGGGCGCCGCAGGGAGCGCCACTCTCCAAAGCCTGCAGGAGAGGCCCAGAAAGGCTGTCATCCACTAACCCGAAGCTCTGATCCTCCACCCCTACTGCCGGGCTGGGCCAGGGCAGCAGCTAAGATTACTCTCAAGCATTAGCCCCACCTTCACGACCCACTAAGGTCTTCCGTCGCACCCACCGAACCTGACAGTGCCTAGCAAGATGTGGCCCCAGGCCCTCCCGGTCCTTGGCGACTCAGAGCATCAACCCTTGGAGCGACAACCATCTTCACATCCCAGGTCACGAAGAGAAACACACACACACACACACACACACACACACACACACACAAGAA